>NC_053390.1:208913577-208963924 GCF_905171765.1 Bufo bufo
GCGTTAGTCTGTCACATAAAATCCCAATAAAATAAATTTAAGTTTGTGGGTGTAACGTGAAAATATGTAGAAAAGGTCAATGGGTATGAATACCTTTTCAAGGCACTGTACTGTATCTCTTCCTTCCACAGGTTAGATTAAATTTGCATTTGTTTGGACATGAAAAACTGGATCCATCTCCAAATGACTAACAATGGTTTTAGTGCCAGATCCAGTATATTTATTTTCTTTATAATACAACTGGATACGTTCTGAAGTATGCAGTCGACTGTATTATTCGAACAGAAGCATTTTGCTGTGGTTTTGAGATCCACTGCTGGATCTCAAAACCAGACAGCATAAATGCTTATCTGAACGTAACCTTAGGGATAAAGTTTTGGAGAAGTGCAAAGGTAGGTTAGGTAATAAAAATAAATAAATATCCCAGGCTCTGAACATCTCACGGAGCATTGTTCAATCTATCATCCATATCCATGTGTTAGAATGGTCCAGTCAAAGTCCAGACCTAAATCCCATTGAGAATCTGTGGAAAGACTTGAAAATTGCTGTTCACAGACACTCTCTATAAGTATAAATTTTTTTGAAAACCATTCCAGTATATCATTTTCTTTTTACTTTACTCGCTACTTTACTTGCTACTTGTTAGTCTGTCACTTAAAATCTCAATAAAATACATTTAAGTTTGTGGGTGTAACATGAAAATATGTAGAAAAGGTCAATGGGTATGAATACCTTTTCAAGGCACTGTACTGTATCTCTTACTTCCACAGGTTAGGCCTCTTTCACACTTGCGTTGTTGGGATCCGGCATGCACTTCCGTTGCCGGAGGTGCCTGCCGGATCCGTAACAACGCAAGTGTACTGAAAGCATTTGAAGACGGAACCGTCTTCCAAATGCTTTCAGTGTTACTATGGCACCCAGGACGCTATTAAAGTCCTGGTTGCCATAGTAGTAGTGGGGAGCGGGGGAGCGGTATACTTACAGTCCGTGCGGCTCCCCGGGCGCTCCAGAATGACGTCAGAGCGCCCCATGCGCATGGATGACGTGATCCATGTGATCACATGATCCATGCGCTTGGGGCGCCCTGACGTCACTCTGGAGCGCCCGGGGAGCCGCACGGACGGTAAGTATGCTGCTCCCCCGCTCCCCGCTGCACTTTACCATGGCTGTCAGGACTTTAGCGTCCCGGTAGCCATGGTAACTATTCAGAAAAAGCTAAACGTCGGGTCCGGCAATGCGCCGAAACGACGTTTAGCTTAAGGCCGGATCCGGATCAATGCCTTTCAATGGGCATTAATTCCGGATCCGGCCTTGCGGCAAGTCTTCAGGATTTTTGGCCGGAGCAAAAAGCGCAGCATGCTGCGGTATTTTCTCCGGCCAAAAAACGTTCCGTACCGGAACTGAAGACATCCTGATGCATCCTGAACGGATTACTCTCCATTCAGAATGCATTAGGATAATCCTGATCAGGATTCTTCCGGCATAGAGCCCCGACGACGGAACTCTATGCCGGAAGACAATAACGCAAGTGTGAAAGAGCCCTTAGATTAAATTAGCATTTTTATGCTTAGGGCCACAGAACAGTACAACCACATTGTCAAGTTTGCGGATGCAGGAGATATTGTAATAGTTCTTTATACGTTCTCTGTTTTTATGATTCATTCCTAATGTGGCTTCCAAAACTGCATAAGGAAACTTGATTCTGTGGACGTACCCTTAAAGTCACCCGGGAGTTCCATAGGCATAAACAAGCACACTATTTTAGTTTCAGAACATTTCTATTATTCTCAATATTTTACAGTAAGGGATACATTATTAATAGAAATACATATTTCAGCTGCTGAAAAACTTCTTTATGAAGAAATGGGTAAAATCCCTGCTGAATTTTGTTTATTATGGTGTGATATGAGGTTTTATAGCTGAAGTTGGTACATGATATTCTGCAACTTTTGTATATGTAATGATGTTCTTCAGCAGGTGTGGACTGTATGATGATGATGTTTTGCAACATCTGATGTGTGTAGTATGAGGTGCTGAAGCGGTGGCTCTACAGTGACTGAGTTGTGTATTATGAGATTGTAAAGCCACTTTCACAGAGTCAGTGTTTGTAGGTTCCACTTCTGTTTTTGGCTTACAATCACTAATGGAAATCACTGATCAAACACTGACTGTGTGAAAGCAGCCTAAAACAAATGAGATATGTATTCTGAAGCAGTAGCTGTTTTTTATCCTATGATGTTCTTCAGCATGTGTGGTCTGTATAAGGATCTACAGCAGCTGGAGTATGTATTATAAGCTTTTGCAGCAGTTGAGAAGATGTGTGTTATGATATTCTGCAGAAGGTGAGGTATGCATTATGGTGTTCTGCAGCAGCTGAGGTATATTCTATGATGTTCTGCAGTAGTCAATGTACAGTATAATCAGGAGCATAGCTAAATGTTCATGGGCCCTGGTGCAAGAGTTCAGCTTGCCCCCCCCCCCCCCTTCAGTGCTTTGTGTCAAGGGGCAGGGGAGCACCTAGCCTTTCTAGTGCCCCCCATGCTAAATTCTCAACCTAACCCCTTCCATCAAGCCCTACTGTTAAAGGGGTTGTCCTCTTTTTACTACTGATGACCTATTCTTCGGCACCTCTGCCGATCAGCTGTTAGAAGAGAAGGCAGCATTCACACGATTGTTGCCTTCTCTGCTCAGTTTACCTGCTCACCACAGCATTTTCAGTGGTGAGCAGTGTAATTACAAGTATGGCATTCCCATTCACTTCTATGGGCCGATTCAAGTAAATACTACAAAGCCGTTGTCACGAATGTAGTAGAGGAGAACACCAAAAGACAACAAGAAGGAAGGGGAAAGACACTAGGTCTCGCCGCTAGGGAAGGAAAAGGGTCACCACCTATAACACCCTGCTCCTGGCCCTAACTCCTGTCTGTATGGGCACCTCTCGATGATATAGATGCTCATACACAGGAACCTAGAAAACTCTGGTGACCCTTGGATGCCCTAAAGGTAATGACAGGGCAGAGACAACCCGTTCCTTCCCTGGTGAAGGAACCAGCATCTCGCTGAGGCCTAGTAAACAACCGGGGGGGGGGGGGGGGGGATACAAAACACTACAAGCTGAACACTTAACTTCTGAGGATGATGGATGAACGGGACTTCAACAAGGACCACACTCCAGCTGTTTCAAAACCAAATGAAGCTATCCAGAGCAAGGAGTGATGGGTAAAGTCAGACTAAATAGGGAGCGGTAACGGTCACATGATCCACACCTGAACAGGAGGTGTGGACATACCAGCAACACACAGACAAAGTGAAAACAAAAGAGGCTGTCAGATCACTCATGTGCAGTCAGTCTTACTACTGCAGAAACAGTCCACCTGAAAAGTCCCAGCAATAGAAATAATTATCTGCCAGACTGCATAGTGATAACAATACCCCCATTGTGCCGTTATTAGTAATCATGTTCCCCATAGCCCCCCAGTAGTAATACTTCTCCATATAATGTGTGTCAATAGAAAAATACCACCTAATGTGCCGCAGTACAAATAATACCCGCTTATAATGTACATCAGTGCAAATACTCCCTTATAATGTGCCCCAGTACAAAAAATACCCCCCTTATATTGTGTGCCAGTACAAAAAATCCCTCCCTACCTTTCAGATCAGACCCCTATATCAGACTTCAGATTAGACCCCATAATAGATCCTCAGATCAGACCTCCTTATCAAAGCTCTGATGAGACCCCCCCCATCTCAGACCTCAGGTCAGAACCCATATCAGCCTCTAGTTTTAGACCTCTCAGACCCCCATTAGACCTCTCAGACCCCCACATCAGACCTCGATATCATACCCCTATTAAACCTCCAGACCCCCATTAGACTTCCAGACCACCATATCAGACCCCTATTAGACCTTCAGACCTCCATTACACTTCCAAACCCCAATTAGACTTCCAGACCCACCATATCAGATCTCTGACCAGACCTTCAGGCCCCCATTAGACCTGTCAGACCCCTTATATCAGACCTCAGATCAGAATTCAAAATAAATAAATTTACTTACCTCTCCTGCTCCGCCGCCATTCTCCACGTCTGGCGGGCTCTCTTGTCTTCTCGGGGC
The DNA here is from genome assembly GCF_905171765.1 of Bufo bufo. Lineage (NCBI taxonomy): Eukaryota > Metazoa > Chordata > Amphibia > Anura > Bufonidae > Bufo > Bufo bufo. The sequence goes on from NC_053390.1 coordinate 208,917,695, forward strand.
CCACGCTGCACAGTCACCTGACTACCTGCAGCGTCAGATCATAGTGCCCTCTGTACCGTATGTCCTGATGCTGTAGGCAGCCAGAACACAGCAGCGTGAGCCCTGAAAAGAGCAAGCAGGGAGGAAGGATAAGTACAGCGCTCATAGCACTTCACTCCCCCACCTCCTGCAGACTAGTGAGCGCTTCCATAATGGAAGCGCTCACTAGTATTCCCTTTATTAGATGCACTGCATCTTATAAATGGAAAAGTACAGTACCACTGACCAGGGGAGCCCTGTGAGCCCACTGGCTTAGGGGCCCGGACACAACTGCGTCTGCTGCGATTCTTCATACTGTTCTCTTCATACCATGTACTGGCTGAACACAAAAGAAAAAAGGTGGGCTCATCTGGCTGGTAATGAAGGAAGCACGGAGCACGCCGGGAACAAGGCGTGAAAACAATGTCGAAGAAAAAGGCAGAAGTCCAGTTTCCAATGCAAGAAGATAGCAGCTTTTTCTTTAAAGTAGTGCATTAAAGACCAAACAGGGTGTACATGTCTACGCGTTTCGGATCATGAAGTGCTGATCCTTACTCATGACAACATGTCATGAGTAAGGATCAGCACTTCATGATCCGAAACGTGTAGACATGTACTTCTCCAGAGTACGGCGATACCACATGTGTGACACTTTTTTGCAGCCTAGGTGCGTAAAGGGGCCGAAAGTCCAACGAGTACCTTTAGGCTTTACAGGGTTGCTCACAATTTAGCCCCGCCCAAAATGCCAGAACAGTAAACACCCCACAAATGACCCCATTTCGGAAAGTAGACACCCTGCTGGGTGAGAGAAATATCTCTGTAAAATGACAACTTTGTATAAAAAAATGGGAAAAGTTGTCTTTTACAGAGATATTTATCTCACACAGTATGGGTATATGTAAAAATACACCGCAAAACACATTGCCCTACTTCTCCTGAGTACAGCGATACCACATGTGTGACACTTTTTTGCAGCCTAGGTGCGCAAAGGGGCCCAAATTCCAATAAGAATCTTTACGATTTCACAGGGCATTTTTTACGCATTTGGATTCCAAACTACTTCTCACGCTTTAGGTCCCCTATAATGCCAGGACAGTATAAATACCCCACAAGTGACCCCATTTTGGAAAGAAGACACCCCAGGTATTCCGTAAGGGGCATGGCGAGTTCATAGAATTTTTTTTTTTGGCACAAGTTAGCGGAAAATTTTTAATCTTTTTTTTCTCTTACAAAGTCTCATATTCCACTAACTTGTGACAAAAAATACAATTTTACATGAAATCGCCATGCCCCTCACGAAATACCTTGGGGTGTCTTCTTTCCAAAATGGGGTCACATGTGGGGTATTTATACTGCCCTGGCATTTTAGGGGACCTAAAGCTTGAGAAGAAGTCTGGAATATAAATGTCAATTTTTTTTTACGCATTTGGATTCCGTGAGGGGTATGGTGAGTTAATGTGAGATTTTAGTTTTTGTCACAAGTTAATGGAATATGAGACTTTGTAAGAAAAACAAAAAAACAAAAAACAAAAATAATTTCCGCTAACGTGCCAAAAAAAAAATCTTCTATGAACTCGCCATGCCCCTCAAAAGTGATCTTTATAGCGCCGCAGCGATTTTACAGCGTGTTTTTGCAGTGATCAGAAAAAAATGGTGGAGGTGGGGGGGACTGAACGCAAGTGTGCGCACAAGATCAGGCCTGATCGGTCCAACACTGTGTTTTTTGTGGAGCCTATAGAACATGTCCTATTCTTGTCCGCAATTGCGGACAAGAAAAGGCATTTTCTAAATAGTTCTGGCAATGTGCAGTTCCGCAAAATGCGGAAAGCACATTGCCGGTGTCCGTGTTTTGCGGATCCGCGGTGTCCGTGTTTTGTGGATCCGCGGATCCGCAAAACACATACGGACGTCTGAATGGAGCCTTACAGGGGGGTGATCAGGGAGTCTATATGGGGTGATCAGGGGTTAATAAGGGGTTAATAAGTGACAGGGGGGGGGTGTAGTGTAGTGTGGGGATTGGTGCTACTTTACAGAGCTGCCTGTGTCCTCTGGTGGTCGATCCAAGCAAAAGGGACCACCAGAGGAGCAGGTAGCAGGTATATCAGACGCTGTTAACAAAACAGCATCTGATATACCTTTCAGGGGTTAAAAAAATCGCATCTACAGCCTGCCAGCGAATGATCGCCGCTGGCAGGCTGTAGATCAGTTAGTTTACCTTCCGATCCTGTGAACGCACGCTCCTGTGTGCGCGCGTTCACAGAAAATCTTGCGTTTCGCGAAATGACACGCCGATGCGTTCAAGAGGAACAAACCGACCGCCCGCAGGACGCATCCCTGCGTTAGGCGGTCGGGAGGAGGTTAAGAAAAAGTTTCAGCAGTGCATTATGGGTAGTACATTATGCAGATCTGCACGCCAAAAGCATCAGATGAAAAAGACAGGAACTGAAGTAAAATGACACCATTTGCAATCTAAGACATCAAACTATGTAAAGCTGAGGCTAATCTTTCAGACATAGTGGATATCTGTGTAATCTGGAACATGACCACAGTATAAGGGCTCATGCACACGGCAATATCCGTTTTTGCGGTCCACAAATCATGAATCTGCAAAACATGGATACCCGCCAAGAGCCTTCCGCCATTTTCTTTTACTCTTTTACAAATGTCCTACCCTTGTCCCCATCTTTTGCAGCCCCATTGAGATAAATGAGTGCGCATCTGATCCGCCAAAAATGGATGTGTACCAAAACTACGGCTGTGTGCAGAAGCCCTAATGAACATGCCAAGAATCTGAAAATCTGCCGCATTTCCTGATTTCTGCACTGATCTTTTTTTTCCTGCTTAATGTGCATAGGATTTTGAACACCCCATCCACCCGTAGTGTACTATAAACTGTCAATGATATTTACTATAGACTCCACCCTGAAAATCTGCAACATATCTGACACTTTTGCATTCATCCATGTCAGAATTTAGCTCATAGACCGGGGACAGCAACCTTCGGCACTCAGCTGTTGTGAAACTACAATTCCCAGCATGTTCCATTTATTTCTATGAGAGTTCTGAGAAGAGCAGATATGCATGCTGGGAGGTTGTCTACCCCTGTTATAGACAATGCAATGTGGGTGACGTGGCTGAGGGCTTATTCACATGTCAGTGAATCACAGACGTGTGCTGTCAGTGTTCTCCACAGACTCCATGTATCCATTGATTTTAAGGTTTTTGTTCACACATCATAGAAACATAGAAACATAGAATGTGTCGGCAGATAAGAACCATTTGGCCCATCTAGTCTGCCCAATATATCTGAATCCTATGAATAGTCCCTGGCCCTATCTTATATGAAGGATAGCCTTATGCCTATCCCATGCATGCTTAAACCCCTTCACTGTATTTGCAGCTACCACTTCTGCAGGAAGGCTATTCCATACATCCACTACTCTCTCAGTAAAGTAATACTTCCTTATATTACTTTTAAACCTTTGCCCCTCTAATTTAAAACTGTGTCCTCTTGTGGTAGTTTTTCTTCTTTTAAATATGCTCTCCTCCTTTACCGAGTTGATTCCCTTTATGTACATCCTTGTTTTTCCACTGAATGTGGGTCAGTGGAAAAACAACATATATGGACTCATGCACACGGACGTTAGTGTTTTTTGTGCGGTCCTCAAATTGTGGATCCGCAAAACACGGTTCCCAGCCGTGTGCATGCTGCCATTTTCTCTTTCACATCAATAGAAATGTCCTATACTTGTCCGCAAAATAAATAAGAATAGTACATGGTCCATCTTTTTTTCAGGACCGCAGAATGGACGGGCGGATGTGGACAGCATATAGTGTGCTGTTCGCATCTTTTGCAGTCCCATTGAAATGACTCGGTCCCCATTGAAATTAATCTGTCCTCATCCGATCCGCAAAAAATGTGGATTTGATATGGACCAAAAATACGGTCGCGTGCATGAGCCCTAAAATGGACTACTTGGGTAAGTATTGTTGAGCAAACACTCATTGATATCTATGGGATGGGAGAACCACTGACAGAAAATGGATGGCATCCATGTTTGATCAGTGGTTTTTGGTGACCATTGCTCGGATGCGTAAATAAGGACTAAGCCCTTCAGATGTTAAGAGATTTTAATATACAATAGTAGAGCAGTGATTCTGGGGTAAATGACTATAGTCGTATACTGTGATTTCTTCTTCTAAGGCCTCATGCACACGACAGTTGTTTTTTGCGTCCGCAAAAAAAAAACGGATGCGGCATGCGTTTTTTTTGGAGGATCCGTTTTTTTCCACAGATCCCTTGTATTAAAAATGCATATCCTTGTCCGCAAATGTGAAAAAAGTAGGACATGCACTATTTTTCTCGCTGAAGGGAAACACGGACAATGGACGCGGAACACAAACGGATCAACTATCAGCATTTTTTTGCTGACCCATTGAAATGAATGGTTCCCCATCCTATTAGCAAAAAAAAAAACGGAACGGAGGCCGAGAAAAACAACGTGTGCATGAGGCTTAATACAGAGTTGCATCATAATGTATATTTCAGATAATAAAACATAAGAATGTGCTTTCATCTCAATGAAAATAATGAATTTCTGTAGCATATATTACTGAGCCCCCCTTTCTGGTCTTCTCTCTAGACATCATAGACTACTCCCTTCAGCTACTGACATCACAGCCGATGCAATGTTAAGGCATTGTGATGTGTCCAGCAACTGCCGCAGCAGTTTATTTGTGGCGGCCATTTTACTTGCCATCAGACATGTCATTTTAGCTCTCAGTCAACGCCAGCATCATCTCCATGTCTGTAAGATCTTCAGTTAATAATCCCAGGCTCTGCAGGAACAGTTCACCCTAAAGTAGTAGGTAAGGATCAGTTGAATTTTGTATGGTTTTCATAAGGCACAAGACATCCAGACTTTCTCCAGTTTGGATACGTTTCTTCCTTCCACCATGCTGACATGTTCCTTATGTAAGGACATATTTATATGGGACTTTTTGATTGTGTGGCAACAACCACATGAAAACCAGCAAATGTATAGTTTTACAATGTGTTCTGCACACCTTCCTCGTCCACATTTCCATTTTTCACCGTTGTGAACTCTGTCTGTATTTTCCACATACTGCACACGTACCCATTGATTTGAACGTGTTTGCTCACACATAAATATTTTTTTACTCACTGTGCGTCAGTAAAATATCACGGAGACATGCACTACTTGGTGAGCATGTGGAATACGGATGACAGTTGGAAAGCTACAAGCAGACACATGGACCAACATCTTCACAGTTGAAACAGTGGCTTCTTGTCACGGTCTCATCACGGACATGTGAATAAGCACTTCAGATGTTAAAGAGATTTTAAGATACAAGACTAGTGTAGTGATTAAAGGATAAATCACCATAGTGGTATACTGTGTTTTTTCCCCACTAATACAGAGTTGCTTCATAATGTACATTTCATATAAAACATAAGGAATTTTTTTTACTGAAAATTATGAATTCTTCTAGGATCGGGGGTGGGGGCAAAAGCAATTGCCCAGGATCCCCATCTCTAAAGGGCCCCCCTAACCAGAATGCAGCACCAGCTTGCTAGTCCTAGCCAGTCCTCAGGGCCCTGTCAGAGGAGCCAGCGGAGACCAAAGGCACTGCAGGACTTGATACCACATCGCACCACTGGCTCCACCTCTACCTCTTGTATGTTGTTGTGTTAGTACAAGAGATGGAACCAGTGATGTGATGTCAGTTCTCATAGAGGCGCCTAATTTATGATGACTGGAGTAGATTTCCGACTACATTTACACCTGGAAACAGGTGTAAATGTTAGTGAATTTGCTGGGCCCCATGGCTTGGTCCCCACCACTTCGCAATGGCGAGGATGGTATAATAAGCCCTGTGACGCACTGACGTTTAAAAAGTAGCAAAATGAGGCCTTGAAACCTTTTTCTCCAAAAACTGCCGTAGAGCTGTTAGTAAATGACCCCCAATAAATGTATACACCTATCCTACCATGAGCCTCTGCCTGCCCTGAAATGGCTGATGGCAGAGAGCAGTAGTCTGTGTTCTCTTGTGTTAGCCAATTTTTCCTCAGTTTGGAAAGGCTGATATAACAGGGAAGGAAAGTATTGCATTCTCCAATCTAGTCAGCTTCTCCCCAGCCTGAAATGGCTGATAACAGGGTTTTCATTCTTCAGTCCTAGTCAGTCTGTCACCAGCCTCATTCCCACTACAGTAAAAAACGGTCATTTTCAGCACAAGGGACAGGCCTCATTATAAATGTAGCCTAAGGGCTGTTTCACATGAGGGACTCCATTGTGGGAATGACGCTCCGTCTGTGAGCATGATTCTCCGTTCTGGACTTGCAGGAGCTGACCACATTATACTGATTTATAATGCTATGGGGGCCGTTTATCAAACTGATGTAAAGTAGAACTGGCTTAGTTGCCCATAACAGCCAATCAGATTCCTCCTTTCATTTTGGAAAGCTCCTTTGGAGAATGAAAAGAGGAATCTGATTGGTTGCTATGGGCAACTAAGCCAGTTCTACTTTACACCAGTTTGATAAATGTGCCCCTATGTGTCTCAGCTTATTTCTACAGGATCATAGTGACATAAAGCTGTCAGTATGATCCTGTAGAAGTAAGGTCAAGTAGAGGCACATAGGGGCACGTTTATTAAGAAGTTTTAGATGCCGACGTTTTAGACGCCGGTCTTAATAGCCCTGATATCTGGCCGTGGATCTGCCGAAGCATGGAAAATGAAAGAAGGAATCTGATGGCAACTAAGCCATTTATATTTTACACCAATTTGTTAAGTGTGCCCCGATATTTTAGACGCCGGTCTTAATAACCCCTATATCTGGCGGTGGATCCGCCAAAGTTATGAAGAGACGCAGGCCTCTACATAACTTTGGCACATCCAGTGCAAGTCTAAATGCAAGCCACCTTCCTAGCAGGCATAGAAAATGATGAATGAGACAGGCCTCTCGGGCCGTCCCCTTCTCCGCCAACGTCACGCCCACTTTTTTAGATCTGCCGTGAGCGGGGAAAGTCGCAGATTGCGGCAAAACTAACCGAGCGTGATTCCCGCAATGGACTTGCTCGTGTGAAACAGACCTAAGGCATCTTTCACACAAGCGAGTTTTCCGCGTGGGTGCGATGTGTGAAGTGAACGCATAGCACCAGCACTGAATCCTGACCCATTCATTTCAATGGGTTTGTGCACAAACCCAAAGAAGTAAATGGGGCTTCAGTGAAAAACGCATTGCATCCGGATGCAGTACGAATACAATGCGTTTTTCACTGATGGTTGCTAGGAGATGTTGTTTGTAAATCACCAGTTTTTTTTCACGCGCGTGAAAAATGCATTAAAACTGATTGCACCCGCACAGAAAAAACTGAAACACTGAACGCAATTGCAGACAAAACTGACTGAACTTGCTTGCAAAATAGTGCAAGTTTCACTGAATGCAGCCTGAACGCATCCTGACACAATCCGTATCGGTCACGTGAAAGCAGCCTAAGGCCTCTTTCACACGAGTGTGGCGGATTGGCTCCGGATGCTTTCAGTGAAACTCGCACCATTTCGCAAGCAAGTTCAGTCAGTTTTGTCTGCGATTGCGTTCAATTGTTCAGTTTTTCCGCGCAGGTGCAATGCGTTTTGATGCGTTTTTCACGCGCGTGATAAAAAAAGGAAGGTTTACAAACAACATCTCTTAGCAGCTATCAGTGAAAAATGCATCGCATCCGCACTTGCTTCCTGATGCAATGCGTTTTTCACTGAAGCCCATTCACTTCTATGGAGCCAGGGCTGCGTGAAAAATGCAGAATATAGAACTTGCTGCTTTTTTAACGCAACGCAGAACTGATGCGTGAAAAAAACCCTCTAATGTACACAGACCCATTGAAATGAATGGGTCAGGATTCAGTGTGGGTGCTATGCGTTCACGTCACACATTGGACCTGCGCGGAAAACTCGCAAGTGTGAAAGGGGCCTAAGGCCTCTTTCACACGGGTGTCGCGTGTGAGGGCCAGACAAAATGTGGGTGCGTTGCGTGAAAATGCGCGAGTGCAATCCGCGGGAGTACAAAGCATTTTAATGCGTTTTGCACAAGCGTGAGAAAAATCGGCATGTTTGGTACCCAGACCCGAACCGATCGGTGTTGTGTAGATTTTATTATTTTCCCTTATAACATGGTTATAATGGAAAATAATAGCATTCTTAATACAGAATGCTTAGTAAAATGTCCATTGAGGGGTTAAAAATAATAAACAAATTGAACTCACCCCATCCACTTGATCGCGTAGCGGATCTCCTCTTCTTTCTACTTTCTTCAGGACCTGGCTAAAGGACCTTTGATATCATCATTGTGCTTATCACATGTGATGGGCCACATGTGATGGACCATGTGATGAGCGCAGTGGATGGCGTGAGTTCAATTTGTTTATCATTTTTAACCCCTCAATGGACATTTTACTAAGCATTCTGTATTAAGAATGCTATTATTTTCCCTTAAAACCATGTTATAAGGGAAAATAATAAAGATTGGGTTCCCATCCTAGCAACCATGTGTGAAAATCGCACCGCATCCTCACTTGCTTGCGGATGCTTGCTATTTTCACGCAGCCCCATTCACTTCTATTGGGCCTGTGTTGAATGAAAAACACACAATATACAGGGAGTGCAGAATTATTAGGCAAGTTGTATTTTTGAGGATTAATTTTATTATTGAACAACAACCATGTTCTCAATGAACCCAAAAAACTCATTAATATCAAAGCTGAATATTTTTGGAAGTAGTTTTTAGTTTGTTTTTAGTTTTAGCTATTTTAGGGGGATATCTGTGTGTGCAGGTGACTATTACTGTGCATAATTATTAGGCAACTTAGCAAAAAACAAATATTTACCCCATTTCAATTATTTATTTTACCAGTGAAACCAATATATCATCTCAACATTCACAAATATACATTTCTGACATTCAAAAACAAAACAAAAACAAATCAGTGACCAATATAGCTACTTTCTTTGCAAGGACACTCAAAAGCCTGCCATCCTGGATTCTGTCAGTGTTTGATCTGTTCACCATCAACATAGCGTGCAGCAGCAACCACAGCCTCCCAGACCTGTTCAGAGAGGTGTACTGTTTCCCTCCTTGTAAATCTCACATTTGATGATGGACCACAGGTTCTCAATGGGGTTCAGATCAGGTGAACAAGGAGGCCATGTCATTAGATTTCTTCATTTATACCCTTCTTGCAGCCACGCTGTGAGTACTTGGACGCGTGTGATGGAGCATGTCCTGTATGAAAATCATGTTTTTCTTGAAGGATGCAGACTTCTTCCTGTACCAACTGCTTGAAGAAGGTGTCTTCCAGAAACTGGCAGTAGGACTTGGAGTTGAGCTTGACTCCATCCTCAACCCGAAAAGGCCCCACAAGCTCATCTTTGATGATACCAGCCCAAACCAGTACTCCACCTCCACCTTGCTGGCGTCTGAGTCGGACTGGAGCTCTCTGCCCTTTACCAATCCAGCCACGGGCCCATCCATCTGGCCCATCAAGACTCACTCTCATTTCATCAGTCCATAAAACCTTAGAAAAATTAGTCTTGAGATATTTTTGGGCCCAGTCTTGACGTTTCAGCTTGTGTGTCTTGTTTAGTGGTGGTCGTCTTTCAGCCTTTCTTACCTTGGCCATGTCTCTGAGTATTGCACACCTTGTGCTTTTGGGCACTCCAGTGATGTTGCAGCTCTGAAATATGGCCAAACTGGTGGCAAGTGGCATCTTGGCAGCTGCACGCTTAACTTTTCTCAGTTCATGGGCAGTTATTTTGCGCCTTGGTTTTTCCACACGCTTCTGGCGACCCTGTTGACTATTTTGAATGAAATGCATGATTGTTCGATGATCACGCTTCAGAAGCCTTTGCAATTTTAAGAGTGCTGCATCCTCAGCATGATATCTCACTATTTTGACTTTTCTGAGCCTGTCAAGTCCTTCTTTTGACCCATTTTGCCAAAGGATAGGAAGTTGCCTAGATAAATATGCTCACCTAATATAGGGTGTGATTTCATTAGACCACACCCCTACTCTTACAGAGATGCTCATCACCTAATATTGCTTAATTGGTAGTAGGCTTTCGAGCCCTATACAGCTTGGAGTAAGACAACATGCATAAGAGGATGATGTGGTCAAAATACTAATTTGCCTAATAATTCTGCACGCAGTGTAGAGCTTGCTGTAATTTTCACGCGATGCACAAGTGATGCGTAAAAAATCACCGCTCTTGTTCACAGCCCCATTGAAGTGAATGGGTCCGGATTCAGTGCGGGTGCAATGCATTCACCTCACGCATTGCACCCGCGTGGAATTCTCGCCTGTGTGAAAGGGGCCTAAGGGTCTCTGTACAAAAGGTCGGTTTTAGACAATATGTGGCCCTGGGCAAAACTTGAGGTGGGGCCCCAAATATATATGGTAATACTCTCACATTTAGGCCTCCTGCACACGAACGTGTGCTTCCTGTTGCCGCATTGCAGACCGCATTTCGGATCCACAATACTCGGGCACCGTTCCATGTGCATTCCGCATCACGGATGCAGACCCATTCACTTCAATGGTCCGAAAATCTGGAGATGCGAAATGGTGCGAACGGAAGCACGGAACGGAATCCTACGGAGCACTACGAGTGCTTTCGTGGGGTTTTCGGCCCGTACTTCCATTCCACAAAAAGACTAGAATATATCCTATCTTTTTGCGGAATGGCCGGATCGCGGACCAATCAAAGTGAATAGGTCCGTGATCGGCTGTGGCTGCCCCACGGACGGTACGTGCATTGCGGCCCGCATTTTGCGAGCCACAGCGTGGACCACGGGGCGCACACGTTCGCGTGCAGGAGGCTTAGTCAGATCAAATGGTGGTGTGCCAGACTATTGGTCTTTACAGATCAGGGGCAAAGCCTCAAGGTCGACTTCCCAACCCAAATTTTTTTTTATATACTGTACAATAATATATATATGCTAAGTCATTAACTGCAGCGCTCACCTGTGAGCATTTTCTTGGCAGCACGGAGAAAGGTCCCGGACAACGACCATGTAGCCTTCCACAAAGAAAAATCTAATCCAGTTTCCTTAAAAAAGCTTTATTTCCTTGTAATAAAATCTCCAGGCTTAAAATACAAAAACTTTGTCTACGCGTTTCAGACCTTAGACATAGCAGTCCTTCATCATGACATGCATAAGTTAAAAATGAAAACCCTGTTATAGCAAGGGGCTGTGTAACCACTGATTGAATTCCCCACCTGCACACCTGTGCGCCTATAACGAGGGAAAGAAAAACTCCTTCTCCAAGACTGAAAAACCGCAGTTATCTGTATTGGAGAACCAAGTCATGTTTCTTATTCAGACCGCTTGGAAAACATGTTCCCAGTTTAAACATCCAATAGGTTTCTCTGCTTAATCATTTCTGTTTATGATCCCCTCCTCTGATCGGAGCAAACACCCTTTCTATGCCCTGTACCGCAAAAGCCGACATGTTTTCCTTGTGAACAGTGGAAAAATGTAGTGAGGCCGCTGAAACATTTCTTGTTGTGTAATGGGGATATCAGATAGATGTTTTCTAATTCTCACTTTAATTTGGTTGGTTGTACAACCCACGTACTGTAACTGACACTCCCTACAGGTTATGACATATACAGCGAAATCCGTATTGCAATTCAGATAGTGTTGTATTGTATGGCTGCTCCCATTGGCCGTGGAGGTGAACGATTGAGACACATTCATAAAATTGCAGGCATATGCATTTATTGCTGCCACATTCGTAACACCCTTTGTATGTCAACCATGTAGTATTTGTGTGTGTGTTTGAGGGGGCATATATGTGGGCATAACTTCAGTCAGGGGTCACAAAGATGGCATAATTACTTTGAGGGGGGGGGTCAAAGGTGAGCATAACTATAGTGAGGGGCCACAAAGAGGACATAATTACTGTGAAGGGGCAGAAAGGTGAGCATACTAATGTAAAGGGGCACAAAGGTAAGCATAACTACTGTGAAGGGGCACAAAGGTGTAATCATGTGAGGTGGGCATAATGTAGGCATTAGTACTGTGCGGTAGCACCAAGGGAAAAAGCCCTAGATTACCCTGTTATACATTGGGATGGCTCTTACAGGACCAGCACAGCGCCCCCTCGTAGGTATTCACCAGATGCAGCCACCATCCCTTCCTAATGTGACTATTCTTTTTCTCATTGCAGTGACCTTGTTCCAGATCCATTGGACATCATGTCGACGCCAGCAGCACCTTGGATGAGGTAGGACCAGTTAGTTATTTCGTTTATTGCAAGGAGTATTAGAACCGCCATGTACCCTATGACAGATTTTATTAGGTGGGACTGGGTGGGTATAGTTATGCATTGGGCGTAGTTAGGGGAGTGACTTAGTGTAAAAAACAAACATTTGCTGCGGACGTGCACAGCGTGCCACTTACTTGTGGGGGAGACGCAAATCTGCAAATTGCCCCAGGTACAAGAAAGCCTAACTATACTTCTGGGCGACACTGCCGAAGCTGAATATATGCAAGAGTATTGTCCTGTTCTAATTCAAAGAACCCAGCTCAGGTTAGATAATGTGGAATTTAAATGGGGGAAGGGGACAAGTGGCATTTGTATCATAGAACATTTCTCATCACATAGATGTGGTTATGAATTGATACAACTCAGATCCTTGAGTGTTTTACCTCTTCACTGGCAAACTGAGGAATTTGTAATTCATTGGAAAAAAAAAAGGGAGTGAAGTCAATGTTCAGCTTTTAAAATAAGCCTTGAGACATGACTTTGCTATTAAATAAGCCAGCACCTCATCTGCAGACAGCTGTTTCGGGTGGTTGCCCCCCCTCATCAGAGCAGAGCAGAGAGTACCGGCTTTACAGGGTGAGAGGCCTGTTTCCGGGTCAGGGGGGAGATGAGGCAGATGAGGTGCTGGCTTATTTACATATCCAAGTCATGTCTCAAGGCTTATTTAAAAGCTGACATTGACTTATAGGATAGCTGCCTTACATCTGGTGGCATTAGAGGCAGAGCTTGTTAAGAGCTCATTTGCATCCCTTCCTTCCCAGAATTCCAGAGGAGCATGTATGGGCCTATAAGTCTCCTCACACTGATTAAGGTGCTCTCTCCCTAAGGAGAGTTAGTTCCCCCCTGATTGAAAAAAAAATGAAATGTTGACTCTGACTCTCAGAATAGGATACATTTTCTAACAAGCACTCTCACACTGCTGTCATTCTTCAATTGTAGTTTCTGTTTAATACATATACTGTATGTATTGTATAAAGAAATCCTTCTGCTACTTTGCTAAACCTCCCTAGCTTTCGTTTTAGAAGTAAAATCGAAGTTCTTAAGTACCTGAGGTCAGATACAAGAGAAGTGAGGTGGGGCAAATATTGCTTATTAATATCAATAATTATTTTCAATAACTATATCTGAAGTTACTCGTGTAAGAAAAGGGCAAAACATTACTAATTATCAGTTAGGGGCGTACATAGAAGTCACTGGGCCCAATAGCAAAAATCTTAATTAGGCCCCCATGCCCCATTCATAACTCCTCCCACTACCTGTTCCGTGCCAGCAGTGTACTGATATGTGAAGAATGAGGTAAAAATTATAGCTCGTACCCAAATATCAGTACACTGCTGTATATACTATATATCTGCACACATTGCATCTATTAAACTCATGCCTCACATATCAGTACACAGCTGTATATACTATATACTTGTGTCCACTGTATCTATTATACCTCATACCTCACATATCAGTACACTGCTGTATATACTATATATCTGTGCACATTGCGTCTATTATATCTCATACCTCACATATTAGTACACAGCTGTATATACTATATACTTGTGTACGCTGCATCTATTATACCTCATACCTCACATATCAGTACACTGCTGTATATACTATATATCTGTGCAAATTGCGTCTATTATACCTCATACCTCACATATATTAGTACACAGCTGTATATACTATATACTTGTGTACGCTGCATCTATTATACAGTATAATAGATTCAGTATTATATTTATATATTTGCATAGAGCAGTGTACTGATGTGAGACGTACAAGGTACAACAGTGCTGTATGTACAAATATATGTGGTCAGTTATATAATGGTTTTTGTGTGAGGTATTAGTGGTTTGTAACTGTCTGCAGTGCTATATATATGAGTGAGATATGAATAAATAGGGAATGGGGGGCAAATAAAGAGAAAGAAGGAGGACCCCACTTACCACTCCATTCTAGTCTCAGTGGAGAGCTCATCTTTCATGCTGTTGGGGCCCTGGCAGATGCTTCTATCTGGCTTCCATGCCCTGTGCAGTTCCCATACTAGATCTACAGGACCTGTGATGTTGAATATGATGTCATCTGCTCTTATCTAACCTAGGAACTACACCATTCTTTGTGCAGTTCCTTTAGTACATATACAGTGGGGAAATAATTATTTGACCCCTCACTGATTTTGTAAGTTTGTCCAATGACAAAGAAATGAAAAGTCTCAGAACAGTATCATTTCAATGGTAGGTTATTGTAACAGTGGCAGATAGCACATCAAAAGGAAAATCGAAAAAAATAACTTTAAATAAAAGATAGCAACTGATTTGCATTTCATTGAGTGAAATAAGTATTTGAACCCTCTAACAAAAAAAGACTTAATACTTGGTGGAAAAACCCTTGTTTGCAAGCACAGAGGTCAAACGTTTCTTGTAATTGATGACCAAGTTTGCGCACATTTTAGGAGGAATGCTGGTCCACTCCTCTTTGCAGATCATCTCTAAATCCCTAAGGTTTCGAGGCTGTCTCTGTGCAACTCTGAGCTTGAGCTCCCTCCATAGGTTTTCGATTGGATTAAGGTCCGGAGACTGACTAGGCCACTCCATGACCTTAATGTGCTTCTTCTTGAGCCACTCCTTTGTTGCCTTTGCTGTATGTTTTGGGTCATTGTCGTGCTGGAACACCCATCCACGACCCATTTTCAGTTTCCTGGCAGAGGGAAGGAGGTTGTCGCTCAGGATTTCACGATACATGGCTCCGTCCATTTTCCCGTTTATGCGAATAAGTTGTCCTGTGCCCTTAGCAGAAAAACACCCCCAAAGCAAAATGTTTCCACCCCCATGCTTGACGGTGGGGACGGTGTTTTGGGGGTCATAGGCAGCATTTTTCTTCCTCCAAACACAGCGAGTTGAGTTAATGCCAAAGAGCTCTATTTTGGTCTCATCAGACCACAGCACCTTCTCCCAGTCACTCTCTGAATCATTCAGGTGTTCATGGCAAACTTCAGACGGGCCTGCACATGTGCCTTCCTGAGCAGGGGGACCTTGCGAGCCCTGCAGGATTTTAATCCATTGCGGTGTAATGTGTTTCCAATGGTTTTCTTGGTGACTGTGGTCCCTGCTAATTTGAGGTCATTAACTAACTCCTCCCGTGTAGTTCTAGGATGCTTTTTCACCTTTCTCAGAACCATTGACACCCCACGAGGTGAGATCTTGCGTGGAGCCCCAGAGCGAGGTCGATTGATGTTCATTTTGTGCTCCTTCCATTTTCGAACAATCGCACCAACAGTTGTCACCTTCTCTCCCAGCTTCTTGCTAATGGTTTTGTAGCCCATTCCAGCCTTGTGCAGGTCTACAATTTTGTCTCTGACATCCTTGGACAGCTCTTTGGTCTTTCCCATGTTGGAGAGTTTGGAGTCTGCTTGATTGATTGATTCTGTGGACAGGTGTCTTTTATACAGGTGACTAGTTAAGACAGGTGTCCTTAATGAGGGTGACTAATTGAGTAGAAGTGTCTAACCACTCTGTGGGAGCCAGAACTCTTAATGGTTGGTAGGGGTTCAAATACTTATTTCACTCAATGAAATGCAAATCAGTTGCTATCTTTTATTTAAAGTTATTTTTTCGATTTTCCTTTTGATGTGCTATCTGCCACTGTTACAATAAACCTACCATTGAAATGATACTGTTCTGAGACTTTTCATTTCTTTGTCATTGGACAAACTTACAAAATCAGTGAGGGGTCAAATAATTATTTCCCCCCACTGTACATGACATCATCACAGGTCCTTTAGCTGTCCCGACTGACGGTAGGGATACTATACTCGAACTGGACACATTTTCCACAGGGGCCCCATAGCAGCTATGTGGTCTGCCTCTATAAGGGTCCATTCACATGTTCGCAAAATGGGTCCGCATCCATTCCGCAATTTTGCAGAAGAGGTGCGGACCCATTCATCTTCAATGGGGCTGGAATGTGCTGTCCGCATCCGCACTTCCAGATTCGCACTTCCAGACCCGCACTTCCAGACCCGCACTTCCATTCCACACAAAAAATACAACATGTCCTATTCTTATCCGCAATTGCGGACAAGAAAAGGCAATTTCTATGAGAGTGCCGGCGATGTGCGGTCCGCAAAACACATACGGACATGTGAATGGACCCTTAGAGGTATGCCACTGATTATGGTCAATATTCCCCTTTTCCCCCTAGCTCATGGGATTGTTCTCAGTTTATAGCTTACATAGCTACTGTCCTGTTCTCACAACATGTACCCCCGGGGTCTGTATGCAGTTCAACAGGCAGATATCACCATTCTACTAGTTAATAAGATGAGACTTGTTTCTGTAGTCTGTGGTTTTTATTAACCAGCAGTAGATAAGGTAAACTATAGGAAATGAACATACAAGAACTGAGTATACAGTACAGTGTACACAAAACTTACACAAAAACATTAATTAATCCCTTACCGACGATGCTTTAGTAAGAGACACACAGTGGGTAGCTGCTCCTTCCATGAGGTGAAGAGAAAAGGAAGCAGGAGCCTGTCTCTTTCCCAGAAAGCACTGTGAGCAGGAAGTCAGGTGACCTAATGAATATGCATAACTTAACAAGGCAAAAGATGCACTTACAGATAAAGGTCACTAGATGGTGCTGAAGGCACACAAATAAACAGTATGCAATAGTCAAGACAGCACACTCCCCGCTTGACATCAGCCGATGTCACTATTAGAGTCCTCAACAGATAACAGTAGGATTAGTTCGGAAGTAGGTCTGATAAACAGTTTGGTCTCATTTTGTTTGAAAATCTTGACCTCAACTTTACGGACATGTCCGTCTTCACTTGGAAACACTTTAGTATGAGGCCCAAAGGCCAATGATTTCTTTGGGCCTGAGAGTCTTTAACAAGAACAATGTCATCAGGTTTTGGGTTGGGCTTAACTGTGTGCCATTTGGTTCTTGTCTGTAAGGTGGGAAGATATTGCTTCTTCCACCTATTCCAGAAAGTATCGGCAAGGCCTTGCACTTGTCTCCATTGGCGTTTGTAGAGATCTTTGGTGCCAAACTCTCCAGAAAGAGCACTCACTATACCAGTCTTTTGGGTAAGTAAAGAGGCAGGTGTAAGCAGTATTGGATCTCCTGGGTCATTTGATATCGGAGCCAGGGGTCTGGCATTGATAATGGCAGAGACTTCGGCCATAAAGGTTGTAAGGCATTCATGAGAGAGTCTAGCATTGCCCACTTGTAGGAAGATAGAGTTCAAGATTCTATGCCAATCATTCTTTCCCAGGCTCCTCCATGTGAGAAGAATGAGGGAAATTGAAAATCCAAGTGCATCCTTGCTCACTAAGGAATCTTTTTACACTGTTATTATCCAAGTTGGAGAGAATCTTTAGCTCATTAGCAGCTCCAACAAAGTTTGTGCCTCTGTCAGAGCGGATTTGTTTTACAGGACCTCTGATTGCTATAAAGCGCCTGAGGGCATTTATGAAGCTAGAAGTGTCCATAGACTCAATAACTTCAATGTGGACGGCTCGAATTGACATACAACTGAAAATGACTGCCCATCGCTTGGAGCTAGCATGGCTACTTCTTGTTTGGCGTGTGATAACGGACCAGGGACCAAACACGTCAAGGCCCACGTTAGTAAATGGAGGGTCCATGCTAACCCTGTCGGATGGGAGATTGGCCATTTTTTTGCGTTTGTAAACCCCTGCGTAGCTTGCGGCAAGTGATACATTTGAATATACATTTGTTAATACACTTTTTTGCACCAACGACCCACAGCCCAGCAGCTTGTAATGCTCCTTCGGTAAACAGTCGGCCCTGGTGTTTTATCTTACTGTGGTAGTGCTCTACAAGCAAGGAAGCTAAATGATGATGACCAGGTATTATGATAGGATGTTTCTCATTAAACCCTAATTTGGCCTCTTTAAGCCGCCCTCCCACTCTTAGCAGACCATTCTCATCAAGGACTGGATCGAGCTTCACTAACACACTGTCTTTTGACACAGGTTTTTTGTTGTTGATGCAGTAGAGTTCCTTGGCGAATGTCTCTTGTTGCATGGAGCAAATAATTAGATTTTTCGATTGTTCTAGCTCACTTACTGAGTATCCATTCTTACAATGATGCCAACCTTTGCAGTTACATTCCATAACAAATGGGGCATGCTTGAAGGAACGGGCTATGTGTGCTAAACAGGTGATAGCTCGCACAAGTGACTTCCAGGTGGAAAACCTGATGAAACGGTGGCTACCGAGCTGATTGTACGAATTTACAGTAAGTAGCACAGATACCTGGGGGCGGATTTCTTTGTCAGAATCTGCATCTAACAACTCATATGAGTCACAGGCAGAAGAATGTTCTGAGTTGTATAGAAAAGCAGGACCCGTGAACCAAACTGTGTCCTTAAGGTGACTGGCAGCAACTGACCTGGTTGCTAAGTCTGCTGGGTTATGGTCAGTAGGTACAAAGTGCCATTGTTTTGGGAAAGTAGACCTCCTGATTCTTAACACTCGGTTGTTAACGTAAACATAGAAACGTCTAGTTTGGGTTGTAAATGTAGCCCAGGACCACTTTACTGTCTGTATAAAACTCGGCGTCTCGAATCTCTAGGTTTATCTCTGACGTAATTAATTCAGCTAGTTCAACGGCTAGTACAGCGGCACAGAGTTCTAGCCTGGGTATTGTATGTTCGAGAAGTGGTGCGAGTTTTGCTTTGCCCATGACAAACCCTGTGTGGCACTGACCTTTGTTGTCTATAGTTTTAAGATAAGCTACAGCGGCAATTGCTTTGACGGACGCGTCAGAGAATACATAAAGTCTTTGTGTTTTTACTTCTGTGGATGGCACAGGAGCGTAAGAACGGTGAACATGCAGGTTAGATAAAGTCTTTAGGGAGTTTCTCCACTCTATCCATATGTTTCTTTTTTCAGGGGAAAGTGGGTGATCCCAATCCAATGTCTCCTGAGTTAAGTCTCTAAGTAGTGATTTGCCCTGGATTGTAACGGGGGCCGTGAATCCCAAGGGATCATAAAGACTGTTTATGGCAGACAGGACACCTCTACGGGTAAAGGGCTTCTCTTCCTGGCTGACTTAGAAGGTAAACGTGTCTGATTTTAGATCCAGAGGAGACCAAGGCTACGTTGTATAGGAAGGGAGTCAGTCCCTAAGTCTAAGCTCTGTAGGTCGTTTGAGTGGTCTTGAGAGGGAAATGCTTCTATCAGCTGCTTACTATTGGAGGCTATTTTGTGCAGTCTCAGGTTTGAGCATGCGAGCATTTCTTGAGCTCTCTTAAGGAGACCTACTGCGCCCTCAACAGTTGGTAGTGATTTTAGACAGTCATCTACATAAAAGTCTCTTTCTACGAATTGTCTGACGTCTGACCCATATTCTAGTTCGCCTTCCTGAGCAGAGTGTCTGAGACCATAAGTTGCAACTGCAGGGGAGGGGCTGTTACCAAAGATATGTACCCGCATGCGGTACTCCGCGATATCTTTTGTGGAGTCATTGTCAATAAACCAAAGAAATCTTAAGAAGTTTCTGTGTTCCTCTTTAACGAGAAAGCAATGAAACATCTGCTGAATGTCTGCCATGAAGGCAACAGAGTCTTTACGAAAACGAAGCAGTACTCCTAGGAGCTTGTTGTTAAGATCTGGACCTGAGAGCAGGACGTCGTTTAGGGAGACGCCTTCATATTTAGCACTAGAGTCAAACACTACTCTAATTTGACCTGGTTTCTTTGGGTGGTAAACCCGAATATGGGTAAATACCAACATTCTTCTGAGTTTTTAAGGGTGGGAGCTACCTCAGCATTACCGTTCTCAAATATTTTCCTCATGAAAGTAAAGAAGTGATCTTTCATTTCTGGCTTCTTGTGGAAGCTACGTCTTAGAGAGACAAAACGTCTGTAGACTTGCTCTCTGTTGTTAGGCAAACGTTGTCTTTGAGGCCTGAAGGGAAGGGGTGCGACCCAACTATTTGTTTCATCCTTAGTGATTTCCTTTTGAATGGTTTCTAAAAACAATCTGTCTTCGTGGGACATTGCTACCTGATTGTCCTCCTTGGTCCTTTGGAACACTGAGCAACCTAAGTGGTCTTCGTCACTGTCACAAGCTATGTCGTGGTCTACAGAGTCTATGAAAGAACAAGGTAGTTGAGTACTATGTGGCAGTTCCTTTATGAGGAAGTTGTTTTTACATGGTTGGAAAATAGAGGGACGTCCATTATCTAATGTGCTTGTGAGCATGCTATTAATGGAGGTGGTTTGTGTATGCTTCCTAAGCAGACATCTCCTACTATGACCCATCCTAGGTCATGCCTTTGGGCATAAGGAGCATGATGTGGGCCATTAATCTGTTCTCTAGTTTTATGAACTTGTAAGATATCTCTCCCTAGTAGTAGGATTATCTGAGCGTTAGGATCGAGTTTTGGTAAGAGA
Source organism: Bufo bufo (assembly GCF_905171765.1). NCBI lineage: Eukaryota > Metazoa > Chordata > Amphibia > Anura > Bufonidae > Bufo > Bufo bufo. The sequence continues at coordinate 208,938,489 of NC_053390.1, forward strand.
TGGGCTATACGTTGTAAATGGGTGTGATGTATGGCTACCTCTGGTGTAGGGATCTCGTGTCTATTATCAGGGATTTGGTTACATTCAGTAATAGTTGGTAAGGAAAGACACGTTTTACCATCTATGGATTCAATTAGGTAGCCACTAGCTCTCCTCCCCGCTGTTTCTACAGTACCTGCACAAGTCTTTAGAGAATAAGGAGTGTTAGGCCCTTTGATGTTGAAAATATCAAAGAAAGTAGATTTGGCTAGGGACGCATTACTTTGGTCATCTAGGATAGCGTAAACATTGATGGCTTTGTCTCTGCAGCCCTTGGGTATACTTTTGTAAGGCAGATTTTTGAGCAGGACCTGCCGCCTATGAGTCCTTTACAGACTTCAGTGCATTGTAAAGTAACTGCTGGTGGGTTAGCTCCAGAGGTACTTTCCTCCCCGCCATGCTCTCTGGCACTGTTACTCTGTGATGAGGTCCATGGGAAAGGCCCAGGATGTAGGGCCGTGTTGTGATCTGAGTTGTTGCATTCTGTGCATTTTACACTAACCTGACAGTCTTGGCATATGTGATGTTGATGAGCAGCACTTGTAGCAAATGCGGTTCTCCTTGAGGAAGGCTTTGCGATCTCCTATGGACATTTCTCTAAAGGCTCTGCACTTCAGAAGAGGGTGTGGCTTCTTGTGTAGAGGGCACTGCTTACCAGGATCTTTGACTGTTTCGTGGCTGGCGGAGCTGTAATGCCTGTAAGAATCTGCAGGTGAAATGTTAGTTTTGTGCACTGCCACTGATCCTTTGTGTGGTCTGTGGTCATAGGGAGTGGCACAAGACTGTGATAGATCAAAGCTCGGGTCATTACGAATATTGGCCTCTAGCCTTACAAAGTCAACAAACACACTGAAGGGAGGGAATGGCACATTGTGGATATGTTTGTACCTTGACCCATGGGAGACCCATTTCTCCTGCAGGTTGTGGGGAAGCTTTAATACAATAGGTTTGACACCTCTGGCAGTGTCGAGGAAAGCAAGCCCCGGTAAATCCCCTTCGGCTTTGGCAACCTGTAATTCCATCAGTAGATCACTTAAATCCCTAAGTTTCTGGAACCCTTTGCTAGATATTTTAGGGAATTCGTCAATTCTTTTAAACAACGCATCCTCTATGACCTCTGCAGAACCATAACATTCATCAAGTCTATCCCAGATCATTTTTAGGCCAATCTCTGGGTAGTTTATATTAATATCCCTGATTCTCTTGGCATGTTCTACAGAGTCTTTTCCAAGCCGATCTACAAGGAAGTCTATCTCCTCACTGTGTGACAGACCCAAGTCTTTTGTAATGTTATAAAAGGAGGCCCGCCATGCTCTATAGTTTTCAGGGCGATCACTGAACTTCGCCAGTCCCTTTGTAACTAGCTCACGTTTAGTAAAGAACCTGGCAAAGTCTATTGTGCTCTGGTTACTACTAAGGTCTGTTGGAGGTGGAAAGTCACAGTGAAAGTGTGGTGGGCGATCATACCTGTATGGAGTCTCTGACTTAGGCCAGCCCATATCATACCGTCTTGTGGGATAAGGTGGCTCTGCAGGCTGGACTGGAAGCTGACTTCCTTGGTGTGCAGGGAAGTTAGCTGGAGTTTTGTCACGTGGCTCTGGGCTCTCTTGTTTGTAGGACAGGGTTCCGAGCGTGACTCTTTCTTTTGGACGGTATGATTCTTCTGTGGCATAGGTGACGTCTTCGGTTCCTGGGAATGGATCAGCATTGCTGTTTGGTCTAGAGTGTTGATGGACGTACTCTGAAGTGCGTTGTACAGGATCTTGCTGGCCGAGTTCTTGGCTAAGCACACTGCGGTGACTTCCGGTTTTCTTGTATTCCATTGCTTCCAAGAACTCTGCTTCAGCTATGGCGGCTGCCGTTTCTTTCTCTACGGCGAGTTTCTCTAGCTTCGCATCTAAGAGGACCTTTTGCATGTCTATTGAAGCCTCTAGCTGTGCCTTTTCTTCTTTCATCTTCATTTCCAGCTGTGCCTTTTCTTCTTTCATCTTCATTTCTTGTTCGGCAAAGGCTGCTTTGACCTTCGCGGCTTCTGCTTTTGCGCGGGCAATGGTAGCCGCATTGCTAACGGAAGACGACTTAGTGGAACCATCCTTCCTTGATCTTGTCTTGTAGCTTGATACTGTGCTACACGACATGGTGTTGGTGAAGACACTTAACTGCGTGGCGACTACTGTGCTGTGGAATGCCGGTCGCTGTGCTTAGAGAGCGGTCACAGTATGCAATCTAATGTGTCTACATTGCTTGAAGCGGCTATCCCCTTGCAGCACTGGACTGTATAGAAGTCGCTGTGGTGTCCGTTTGCAGATATTGCGTGGACCGTAACAGACTTCTGTGTAGTCAGGTGCGTCTCTCTCGCTAGAAGTCGTCGTTTACTGTCCTGTTCTCACAACATGTACCCCCGGGGTCTGTATGCAGTTCAACAGGCAGATATCACCATTCTACTAGTTAATAAGATGAGACTTGTTTCTGTAGTCTGTGGTTTTTATTAACCGGCAGTAGAGAAGGTAAACTATAGGAAAATTAACATACAAGAACTGAGTATACAGTACAGTGTACACAAAACTTACACAAAAACATTAATTAATCCCTTACCGACGATGCTTTAGTAAGAGACACACAGTGGGTAGCTGCTCCTTCCATGAGGTGAAGAGAAAAGGCAGCAGGAGCCTGTCTCTTTCCCAGAAAGCACTGTGAGCAGGAAGTCAGGTGACCTAATGAATATGCATAACTTAACAAGGCAAAAGATGCACTTACAGATAAAGGTCACTAGATGGTGCTGAAGGCACACAAATAAACAGTATGCAATAGTAAAGACAGCACAGCTACAATATTTAGCCTTGGTATCACCAGGAAAAACACACAACTCATGCAAATGTAATATAAAAGACACCTTTACTTAACACTTTCAGTATCATGGTCATATCAGTATACATACTGTACACCATGTCACTGGCCTATAGTCTAACAATATAGACGACAGTTACTTAGCCTTAGAATGTAAGATTGTCCTACTACTTCCATCTAAGACTTCACAGGAAGCTGGCCTGGGTGAGGTATGCCCCGGTGGCTAGGTGCATTGCTACTATGTTAACACCTGCCTACCCAGAATTTATTGTACCTGTGATTTCAGTACAGGAAGGGGTGGGGTCAGGACTATGAAACCATCTGGCGAGTGGTTACTCGGTCAACCATGTGTCTAATTTAATTTTCAAAACAGGACTGAATCTTAGCCCTGTAACAAGAAGGATGGATCCTATAGGAAAATACTATATCAACATCTTGTTAGAGATATGTTTAACCTCTTTGCGACCTCCGCCATACATGTAAGGCGGAAGTAGGCACTTTAAATATGGCGCCCACTCGCGTGTGTAGCAGGCGCCATAGCTGCCGAGTTTCTGCTATTTCAAACAACAGAGACCTGGGAAAATGTATGCGATTAGCATACATCTAAATGGTGCAGACACGTTCCATGGCTGATATCAGTGACCTATTATATGCCTGTGATAGCTCAGAGCCTCAAGAAGGCTCTGATACCTATCACTGGTATATACCAATACAGGCCAGTAGGTGGCAACACAGGCAACACTGTATAGGTATATAGCCATCAAAAGAACACAATGGGCAATCTAATGATTGCCAATTATAGTCACCCAGGCTGACTTAAAAAAAAAAAAAACTTTTTGAAAAAATTATATACAAGTTCTACTCACCCCCCTTTCTCCGAAATCAAAATAAATAAAACAATAAATAAATAAATAAAAAATAATATATATACAGTACAGACCAAAAGTTTGGACACACCTCATTCAAAGAGTTTTCTTTATTTTCGTGACTATGAAGGCATCAAAACTATGAATTAACACATGTGGAATTATATACATAGCAAACAAGTGTGAAACAACTGAAAATATGTCATATTCTAGGTTCTTCAAAGTAGCCACCTTTTTCTTTATTACTGCTTTGCACACTCTTGGCATTCTTTTGATGAGCTTCAAGAGGTAGTCCCCTGAAATGGTCTTCCAACAGTCTTGAAGGAGTTCCCAGAGATGCTTAGCACTTGTTGACCCTTTTGCCTTCACTCTGCGGTCCAGCTCACCCCAAACCATCTCGATTGGGTTCAGGTCCGGTGACTGTGGAGGACAGGTCATCTGGCGCAGCACCCCATCACTCTCCTTCATGGTCAAATAGCCCTTACTTTCAAAGTTTTCCCAATTTTTCGGCTGACTGACTGACCTTCATTTCTTAAAGTAATGATGGCCACTCATTTTTCTTTACTTAGCTGCTTTTTTCTTGCCATAATACAACATAATACTAACAGTAATACTAACAGTCTATTCAGTAGGACTATCAGCTGTGTATCCACCTGACTTCTCCTCAACGCAACTGATGGTCCCAACCCCATTTATAAGGCAAGAAATCCCACTTATTAAACCTGACAGGGCACACCTTTGAAGTGAAAACCATTTCAGGGGACTACCTCTTGAAGCTCATCAAGAGAATGCCAAGAGTGTGCAAAGCAGTAATCAAAGCAAAAGGTGGCTACTTTGAAAAACCTAGAATATGACATATTTTCAGTTGTTTCATACTTGTTTGTTATGTATATAATTCCACATGTGTTAATTCATAGTTTTGATGCCTTCAGTGTGAATCTACAATTTTCATAGTCATGAAAATAAAGAAAACTCTTTGAATGAGAAGGTGTGTCCAAACTTTTGGTCTGTACTGTATATATATATATATATATATATATACTGTGTGTATATATATATATATATATTATAGTGAGGCAGTGACAGGCCTGATATACGAAGGAAGGTATGCGTCTCTGAGAATGGTGCAGGAAACATATTAGAGGGGATGCACCTGAGACATGCCATCAAGGTACCCGGCTTTAGTGGAGTGGCAGTCACTAGCTAGAGTGTCCACTAAGATAGATAGTGGACACTGTTGCTACCTATAATAGCTGGTATCAGCTTATCCTGGCCTAGCTTTTACTGGGAGTAAGCAAAGTGCTGGGTGGGTGCTTAATTCCCACATTCCACTCCAGGGTTTATATGTAGCACATGTCCACGATTGTGTTTTAAAATAAGCAGCAGGAAGCAGGGTGTGTCTGTTGAGTGAGAGGCTGCAAATCACACACACTGCAAGGCACGTGGCAAACACTGGCCTGTGGACTGATTACCTGACCCAAACAAATTAGGAAAAATAAGGTACAAATTCTGTTCAAGTATTAAACTCTCTAGCGCTGCAAAATCCTGGACACAAGTGAGCAAAAGTCCATACAATGAAATAGAAGAAAAATTGGATTGCGCTGCAGGAGAGTATACTAGAAATGATCAAAGTCACAAAAGTTATTTTCTTCCTATGTAAATCTTCAGTCAAAAGGATTCATCCATGTACATCAAACACAAACTGGGATGTAGAATTCTGAAATAAAATAGAAACCGCACGATGGTGTAGTAACTTCAAACAGAGTGCAACCTAAATACAGGTTATACTCACAGAACTCAGATGGTAATGAGCGTAGAGAGCCGGCTCAGCGCTGTCAAGGACCCAGGAACTGCACACCTCAGATGCGGTTCACCAGACCCGACAGACGGATAGAATCTTAAATCACTTCCACAGGCACAGGCTGGATCTCCAGGTAGAACCACTTGGGCAAAATGTAAAACTTTGCACTCCTCAAAGTCTCGGAAAGAAAGATATCAGCCAATGGTGAAGTACATACCACAAGGTTGAATAAAAATGGATTTATTATACTCACAAACAACGCAAGTTTTGGAGCAAATTTAAAACAGGTACAAAGTGCCCGACCCGGGTTTCGCCATAATGCTTCGTCTGGGGCGTGTGTTCCTAATTGCATGCAGCTGAATAAAAAGGATCATGAAGATCCAGAGTACCTCCCTTGTTGGGCGTCATAGAACTTATAACAAATATAGACCACTTCTAAAATATATAAATAGACACAAAAATGCTGCCTCTCCCTCAAAAAAAAAAAACGGGTATACAGCATGAAAAATTATAATTACTAAAAAGGTTTCTTTTTAAAAAAATAAAAAAATAGACACAAATAAATACAATCATCTCGGGACCAACACATTTCTATCACAAAAGCACAAACCTCGCATTCTATATTAAGACCCTGGGGTTGGATGGTGTTTAAAAGAAACATCCATTCCACCTCCCTTTTATTCAGTATTGAAATGAAATCCCCCCCCCCCCCCCCTGTATAGGGGTACGGACCAGCTCAATACCGGTAAAAAGGAGCCCTCTGGGATTTTTTGGATGGTGAATTTTAAAATGAAGGGAGACACTGTGGGTCTCCAGACCTTTTTTAATATTTCGAATATGTTCTTGTACTCGGGTCTTTAAACTACGTGTGGTTCTACCCACATATTGGAGGCCACAAGGGCACTCCAACAAATATATGACACCCACATTATTGCATGACAGATTACCTTTTATTTTAAAACTACTACCTATTCTTTTGTTGGATACTACGGAGTCAACACAGATTTTTCGATCTTTAAAGATGCGGTTTTTGCAAGGTATGCAAAAACCGCACCATGTGAATTTACTCCTATGCGCAATTGGATGTTTTTTATTGGTAGCAAAGCTAGCACTATGTACTAACTTATTTGTTAGATTGCTAGCTCTTTTAAAAACTAAAAAAGGTTTTTCTGGGAGATCCTTATTCAAAACCGGATCATTCTGAAGTATGTGCCAATTTTTATTGATCATCTGTTTAATAAAACCCGCTTGGTTGTTGTATTGTGTTATGAACATATATCTGGAATCTTTATTTTTTCCTTCACTATTTTTATCCTCACTTCTTATATCACCTATAGTAGGGGTAGTGTGCCGCTTGTCTTCTATTGCTTTTATACAGTCATCCAAAAGATCTTCTTGGTATCCTTTTTCAAGGAATCTGGTTTTAATCATTCTTCCCTGTTCCTTATAGTCTTCCAATTTGGTGCAATTCTTCGATATCCGTTGGAACTGACTTTTGGGGATATTTCTGAGCCAAGAAGGATGATGGCAGCTATTTAATTCTATATAGGTGTTGACGTCTATTCTTCCACCCCATTTGAAATTATTTTCCAGCTCCCCACCATATCATATGCAAGATTTCATAGTGCCATTAGAAAAAACAACTTGTCCTGTCAATAAAAAAAAAGCCCTTATACAGCTATGAGCATTGAAAGATAAAAACTTTATGGCTCTGGGAAGGCGGGGAGTGAAAAACAAACAAACAAAGAATTGCAAATCAAAAGGGTTAAGTACACATTTAAAAAATGAAGTATGGGTCCCATAGGTAAAGACTAGGGTTGAGCAAACCCAAACTGCACTTTTTCACTGAAGTTTGGGTTCGGGGTTCGGGTGATTTTATTATTTTCCATTATAACATGGTTATAACAGAAAATAATAGCATTCTTAAGACAGAATGCTAAATAAAATGACCACTGAGGGGTTAAAAATAATAAACAAAAACTCACCTCATCCACTTGATCGCGCAGCCGGTATCCTCTTCTTTCTTCTTTCTTCTTTCTGCAGGACCTGCAAAAGGACCTGCGATGATGTCACTGTGCTCACCACACGGTGAGCGCGGTGACAGCATTGCAGGTCCTACTGAATGAAGACAGAAGGACCTGCGGTGACGTCACTACGTTCCCCTAGTCCTGCAGAAAGAAGAGGATACCGGCTGCGCGATCAAGTGGATAAGGTGAGTTTTTTTAAATTATTTTTAACCCCTCAATGGCCATGTTATTTAGCATTCTGTCTTAAAAATGCTTTTAGTTTCCGTTACAACCATTTTATAACGGAAAGTAATAAAGTGACGTTCGGGTCCCCATAGACTTTAATAAGGTACGGGTTCTGGGTCAAGTTCGGGTCCCGAACCCGAACTTTGACCTGAAGTTTGGCCGAACCGGCAAACCCAAACTTTTACGGGTTCGATCATCACTAGTAAAGACGATATACACATATTATTAGAGATACTTTATGTTTGAAGGTGTACTCCTATCTGAGACAATGGGGGCATATCGCTATGATATGTCCCCATTGTCTGATAGGTGTGGGTACACCGCTAGGACCTGCACCTATATCGAGAATGGAGCTTGGAAAGTGATTGCTGGAGGACCATGGGTTTGCATAATTTAAGGAAAGTTGCTAAAAAAAAAATTATTTGCATTAGGTATACTACATAAAAGATTCAAGTTTCCGAACTAGGGTTTTGGAAAAGCTGTGTTCTTCGAAAATTTCAATAAAGTTCATATGGTAATGTGATCTCTGCTGTTATATTCTTACATAACTAAGAATATGTGCCTCCTAACCTTTTTTTTAGAAGAAAATGAGAAGTACTTCAGTACAAGTAGTCTGATCAATAAGAAAAATAAATCCAAAAGGCAAAAGTTTAATAAACATCTTGTTAGAGATATATTTAAGTTTCTAGGGCCCAATCCAAAAAAGGATTGGTGCTATAGGTGAAGATCATATCTTGTTAGAGATATCTTTAAGACCTAGGGCGGAGTCCATAAGATGGATGGGTCCTATAGGTGAAGAGCATATGCAAATCTTAGTATTGCTATGCTTAAGTACCTTGGGCCCAGTCCATGCAATGGATGGATCCTATAGGTGAAGACCATATCAATAGAAGCTAATTCATCTTCAAGGACAAAGTAACATCGGGTGATTCCTATCAAAAAGTGTGTTGAAAGGGTAAGTTATTATTATCTAGAATATCAATGATAAAGTCCAGTGATGTATAGTTTGTAGAGTTTTATGCTATTTCTTCATGTTATTTCTCTTTGTTCCTTTCCCTAAATTATTAGCAAATTGGTAAAAGCTTTTTTCTACCTCTGATGGTGGAAAACGCACCTATAATGGAGATGGTAAGGGCAGCTAAGGGGTTTTGGAGGAGGCTGTGTTTTTGTTTAAATAGGTGCCCTTTAACCAATTTGTTAATAATTTAAGGAAGGTTGCTTAAAATGCATTGTTTTACATGAAATATAATACATAGCAGAGTCAAGGTTCGGAACTAGGGCTTTGGCAAAGCTGTGTTCTCTTAAAATTTGCACAAAGTTGATATAATACTGTGCTCTAGGGTTATGTGTTGGTTTTATTATACCAGAGAGTATGTGCCTCCAGATGTTCTCTTTACAAGAAAAGAAGAAGTGCTTGAGTTCAAGGAGTCTGCTCCATTAGAAGGATGGATCCAAAGGGCAACGACTAGATCATCATCTTGTTAGAGATATGCTAAAGTTCCTAGGGCCCAATCTAAAAAATGATGGGTCCTATAGGTGAAGATCATATCTTGTTAGAGATATCTTTAAGACCTAGGGGGGAGTCCATAAGATGGATGGGTCCTATAGGTGAAGAGCATATGCAAATCTTAGTATTGCTATGTTTAAGTACCTTGGGCCCAGTCCATGCAATGGATGGATCCTATAGCTGAAGACCATATCAATAGAAGCTAATTCATCTTCAAGGACAAAGTAACATCGGGTGATTCCTATCAAAAAGTGTGTTGAAAGGGTAAGTTATTATTATCTAGAACATTAATGATAAAGTCCAGTGATGTATAGTTTGTAGAGTTTTATGCTATTTCTTCATGTTATTTCTCTTTGTTCCTTTCCCTAAATTATTAGCAAATTGGTAAAAGCTTTTTTCTACCTCTGATGGTGGAAAACGCACCTATAATGGAGATGGTAAGGGCAGCTAAGGGGTTTTGGAGGAGGCTGTGTTTTTGTTTAAATAGGTGCCCTTTAACCAATTTGTTAATAATTTAAGGAAGGTTGCTTAAAATGCATTGTTTTACATGAAATATAATACATAGCAGAGTCAAGGTTCGGAACTAGGGCTTTGGCAAAGCTGTGTTCTCTTAAAATTTGCACAAAGTTGATATAATACTGTGCTCTAGGGTTATGTGTTGGTTTTATTATACCAGAGAGTATGTGCCTCCAGATGTTCTCTTTACAAGAAAAGAAGAAGTGCTTGAGTTCAAGGAGTCTGCTCCATTAGAAGGATGGATCCAAAGGGCAACGACTAGATCATCATCTTGTTAGAGATATGCTAAAGTTCCTAGGGCCCAATCTAAAAAATGATGGGTCCTATAGGTGAAGATCATATCTTGTTAGAGATATCTTTAAGACCTAGGGGGGAGTCCATAAGATGGATGGGTCCTATAGGTGAAGAGCATATGCAAATCTTAGTATTGCTATGTTTAAGTACCTTGGGCCCAGTCCATGCAATGGATGGATCCTATAGGTGAAGACCATATCAATAGAAGCTAATTCATCTTCAAGGACAAAGTAACATCGGGTGATTCCTATCAAAAAGTGTGTTGAAAGGGTAAGTTATTATTATCTAGAACATTAATGATAAAGTCCAGTGATGTATAGTTTGTAGAGTTTTATGCTATTTCTTCATGTTATTTCTCTTTGTTCCTTTCCCTAAATTATTAGCAAATTGGTAAAAGCTTTTTTCTACCTCTGATGGTGGAAAACGCACCTATAATGGAGATGGTAAGGGCAGCTAAGGGGTTTTGGAGGAGGCTGTGTTTTTGTTTAAATAGGTGCCCTTTAACCAATTTGTTAATAATTTAAGGAAGGTTGCTTAAAATGCATTGTTTTACATGAAATATAATACATAGCAGAGTCAAGGTTCGGAACTAGGGCTTTAGCAAAGCTGTGTTCTCTTAAAATTTGCACAAAGTTTATATAATGTGCTCTAGGGTTATGTGTTGGTTTTATTATACCAGAGAGTATGTGCCTCCAGATGTTCTCTTTACAAGAAAAGAAGAAGTGCTTGATTTCAAGGAGTCTGCTCCATTAGAAGGATGGATCCAAAGGGCAACGACTAGATCATCATCTTGTTAGAGATATACTTAAGTTCCTAGGGCCCAATCTAAAAAATGATGGGTCCTATAGGTGAAGATCATATCTTGTTAGAGATATCTTTAAGACCTAGGGGGGAGTCCATAAGATGGATGGGTCCTATAGGTGAAGAGCATATGCAAATCTTAGTATTGCTATGTTTAAGTACCTAGGGCCCAGTCCATGCAATGGATGGATCCTATAGGTGAAGACCATATCAATAGAAGCTAATTCATCTTCAAGGACAAAGTAACATCGGGTGATTCCTATCAAAAAGTGTGTTGAAAGGGTAAGTTATTATTATCTAGAACATTAATGATAAAGTCCAGTGATGTATAGTTTGTAGAGTTTTATGCTATTTCTTCATGTTATTTCTCTTTGTTCCTTTCCCTAAATTATTAGCAAATTGGTAAAAGCTTTTTTCTACCTCTGATGGTGGAAAACGCACCTATAATGGAGATGGTAAGGGCAGCTAAGGGGTTTTGGAGGAGGCTGTGTTTTTGTTTAAATAGGTGCCCTTTAACCAATTTGTTAATAATTTAAGGAAGGTTGCTTAAAATGCATTGTTTTACATGAAATATAATACATAGCAGAGTCAAGGTTCGGAACTAGGGCTTTGGCAAAGCTGTGTTCTCTTAAAATTTGCACAAAGTTGATATAATACTGTGCTCTAGGGTTATGTGTTGGTTTTATTATACCAGAGAGTATGTGCCTCCAGATGTTCTCTTTACAAGAAAGAAGAAGTGCTTGAGTTCAAGGAGTCTGCTCCATTAGAAGGATGGATCCAAAGGGCAACGACTAGATCATCATCTTGTTAGAGATATGCTAAAGTTCCTAGGGCCCAATCTAAAAAATGATGGGTCCTATAGGTGAAGATCATATCTTGTTAGAGATATCTTTAAGACCTAGGGGGGAGTCCATAAGATGGATGGGTCCTATAGGTGAAGAGCATATGCAAATCTTAGTATTGCTATGCTTAAGTACCTTGGGCCCAGTCCATGCAATGGATGGATCCTATAGGTGAAGACCATATCAATAGAAGCTAATTCATCTTCAAGGACAAAATAACATCGGGTGATTCCTATCAAAAAGTGTGGTGAAAGGGTAAGTTATTATTATCTAGAATATCAATGATAAAGTCCAGTGATGTATAGTTTGTAGAGTTTTATGCTATTTCTTCATGTTATTTCTCTTTGTTCTTTTCCCTAAATTATTAGCAAATTGGTAAAAGCTTTTTTCTACCTCTGATGGCGGAAAACGCACCTATAATGGAGATGGTAAGGGCAGCTAAGGGGTTTTGGAGGAGGCTGTGTTTTTGTTTAAATAGGTGCCCTTTAACCAATTTGTTAATAATTTAAGGAAGGTTGCTTAAAATGCATTGTTTTACATGAAATATAATACATAGCAGAGTCAAGGTTCGGAACTAGGGCTTTGGCAAAGCTGTGTTCTCTTAAAATTTGCACAAAGTTGATATAATACTGTGCTCTAGGGTTATGTGTTGGTTTTATTATACCAGAGAGTATGTGCCTCCAGATGTTCTCTTTACAAGAAAAGAAGAAGTGCTTGAGTTCAAGGAGTCTGCTCCATTAGAAGGATGGATCCAAAGGGCAACGACTAGATCATCATCTTGTTAGAGATATGCTTAAGTTCCTAGGGCCCAATCTAAAAAATGATGGGTCCTATAGGTGAAGATCATATCTTGTTAGAGATATCTTTAAGACCTAGGGGGGAGTCCATAAGATGGATGGGTCCTATAGGTGAAGAGCATATGCAAATCTTAGTATTGCTATGTTTAAGTACCTTGGGCCCAGTCCATGCAATGGATGGATCCTATAGGTGAAGACCATATCAATAGAAGCTAATTCATCTTCAAGGACAAAGTAACATCGGGTGATTCTATCAAAAAGTGTGTTGAAAGGGTAAGTTATTATTATCTAGAACATTAATGATAAAGTCCAGTGATGTATAGTTTGTAGAGTTTTATGCTATTTCTTCATGTTATTTCTCTTTGTTCCTTTCCCTAAATTATTAGCAAATTGGTAAAAGCTTTTTTCTACCTCTGATGGTGGAAAACGCACCTATAATGGAGATGGTAAGGGCAGCTAAGGGGTTTTGGAGGAGGCTGTGTTTTTGTTTAAATAGGTGCCCTTTAACCAATTTGTTAATAATTTAAGGAAGGTTGCTTAAAATGCATTGTTTTACATGAAATATAATACATAGCAGAGTCAAGGTTCGGAACTAGGGCTTTGGCAAAGCTGTGTTCTCTTAAAATTTGCACAAAGTTGATATAATACTGTGCTCTAGGGTTATGTGTTGGTTTTATTATACCAGAGAGTATGTGCCTCCAGATGTTCTCTTTACAAGAAAAGAAGAAGTGCTTGAGTTCAAGGAGTCTGCTCCATTAGAAGGATGGATCCAAAGGGCAACGACTAGATCATCATCTTGTTAGAGATATGCTAAAGTTCCTAGGGCCCAATCTAAAAAATGATGGGTCCTATAGGTGAAGATCATATCTTGTTAGAGATATCTTTAAGACCTAGGGGGGAGTCCATAAGATGGATGGGTCCTATAGGTGAAGAGCATATGCAAATCTTAGTATTGCTATGCTTAAGTACCTTGGGCCCAGTCCATGCAATGGATGGATCCTATAGGTGAAGACCATATCAATAGAAGCTAATTCATCTTCAAGGACAAAGTAACATCGGGTGATTCCTATCAAAAAGTGTGTTGAAATGGTAAGTTATTATTATCTAGAACATTAATGATAAAGTCCAGTGATGTATAGTTTGTAGAGTTTTATGCTATTTCTTCATGTTATTTCTCTTTGTTCCTTTCCCTAAATTATTAGCAAATTGGTAAAAGCTTTTTTCTACCTCTGATGGTGGAAAACGCACCTATAATGGAGATGGTAAGGGCAGCTAAGGGGTTTTGGAGGAGGCTGTGTTTTTGTTTAAATAGGTACCCTTTAACCAATTTGTTAATAATTTAAGGAAGGTTGCTTAAAATGCATTGTTTTACATGAAATATAATACATAGCAGAGTCAAGGTTCTGAACTAGGGCTTTGGCAAAGCTGTGTTCTCTTAAAATTTGCACAAAGTTGATATAATACTGTGCTCTAGGGTTATGTGTTGGTTTTATTATACCAGAGAGTATGTGCCTCCAGATGTTCTCTTTACAAGAAAAGAAGAAGTGCTTGAGTTCAAGGAGTCTGCTCCATTAGAAGGATGGATCCAAAGGGCAACGACTAGATCATCATCTTGTTAGAGATATGCTAAAGTTCCTAGGGCCCAATCTAAAAAATGATGGGTCCTATAGGTGAAGATCATATCTTGTTAGAGATATCTTTAAGACCTAGGGGGGAGTCCATAAGATGGATGGGTCCTATAGGTGAAGAGCATATGCAAATCTTAGTATTGCTATGCTTAAGTACCTTGGGCCCAGTCCATGCAATGGATGGATCCTATAGGTGAAGACCATATCAATAGAAGCTAATTCATCTTCAAGGACAAAGTAACATCGGGTGATTCCTATCAAAAAGTGTGTTGAAAGGGTAAGTTATTATTATCTAGAATATCAATGATAAAGTCCAGTGATGTATAGTTTGTAGAGTTTTATGCTATTTCTTCATGTTATTTCTCTTTGTTCCTTTCCCTAAATTATTAGCAAATTGGTAAAAGCTTTTTTCTACCTCTGATGGTGGAAAACGCACCTATAATGGAGATGGTAAGGGCAGCTAAGGGGTTTTGGAGGAGGCTGTGTTTTTGTTTAAATAGGTGCCCTTTAACCAATTTGTTAATAATTTAAGGAAGGTTGCTTAAAATGCATTGTTTTACATGAAATATAATACATAGCAGAGTCAAGGTTCGGAACTAGGGCTTTGGCAAAGCTGTGTTCTCTTAAAATTTGCACAAAGTTGATATAATACTGTGCTCTAGGGTTATGTGTTGGTTTTATTATACCAGAGAGTATGTGCCTCCAGATGTTCTCTTTACAAGAAAAGAAGAAGTGCTTGAGTTCAAGGAGTCTGCTCCATTAGAAGGATGGATCCAAAGGGCAACGACTAGATCATCATCTTGTTAGAGATATGCTAAAGTTCCTAGGGCCCAATCTAAAAAATGATGGGTCCTATAGGTGAAGATCATATCTTGTTAGAGATATCTTTAAGACCTAGGGGGGAGTCCATAAGATGGATGGGTCCTATAGGTGAAGAGCATATGCAAATCTTAGTATTGCTATGTTTAAGTACCTTGGGCCCAGTCCATGCAATGGATGGATCCTATAGGTGAAGACCATATCAATAGAAGCTAATTCATCTTCAAGGACAAAGTAACATCGGGTGATTCCTATCAAAAAGTGTGTTGAAAGGGTAAGTTATTATTATCTAGAACATTAATGATAAAGTCCAGTGATGTATAGTTTGTAGAGTTTTATGCTATTTCTTCATGTTATTTCTCTTTGTTCCTTTCCCTAAATTATTAGCAAATTGGTAAAAGCTTTTTTCTACCTCTGATGGTGGAAAACGCACCTATAATGGAGATGGTAAGGGCAGCTAAGGGGTTTTGGAGGAGGCTGTGTTTTTGTTTAAATAGGTGCCCTTTAACCAATTTGTTAATAATTTAAGGAAGGTTGCTTAAAATGCATTGTTTTACATGAAATATAATACATAGCAGAGTCAAGGTTCGGAACTAGGGCTTTGGCAAAGCTGTGTTCTCTTAAAATTTGCACAAAGTTGATATAATACTGTGCTCTAGGGTTATGTGTTGGTTTTATTATACCAGAGAGTATGTGCCTCCAGATGTTCTCTTTACAAGAAAAGAAGAAGTGCTTGAGTTCAAGGAGTCTGCTCCATTAGAAGGATGGATCCAAAGGGCAACGACTAGATCATCATCTTGTTAGAGATATGCTAAAGTTCCTAGGGCCCAATCTAAAAAATGATGGGTCCTATAGGTGAAGATCATATCTTGTTAGAGATATCTTTAAGACCTAGGGGGGAGTCCATAAGATGGATGGGTCCTATAGGTGAAGAGCATATGCAAATCTTAGTATTGCTATGCTTAAGTACCTTGGGCCCAGTCCATGCAATGGATGGATCCTATAGGTGAAGACCATATCAATAGAAGCTAATTCATCTTCAAGGACAAAATAACATCGGGTGATTCCTATCAAAAAGTGTGTTGAAAGGGTAAGTTATTATTATCTAGAATATCAATGATAAAGTCCAGTGATGTATAGTTTGTAGAGTTTTATGCTATTTCTTCATGTTATTTCTCTTTGTTCCTTTCCCTAAATTATTAGCAAATTGGTAAAAGCTTTTTTCTACCTCTGATGGTGGAAAACGCACCTATAATGGAGATGGTAAGGGCAGCTAAGGGGTTTTGGAGGAGGCTGTGTTTTTGTTTAAATAGGTGCCCTTTAACCAATTTGTTAATAATTTAAGGAAGGTTGCTTAAAATGCATTGTTTTACATGAAATATAATACATAGCAGAGTCAAGGTTCGGAACTAGGGCTTTGGCAAAGCTGTGTTCTCTTAAAATTTGCACAAAGTTGATATAATACTGTGCTCTAGGGTTATGTGTTGGTTTTATTATACCAGAGAGTATGTGCCTCCAGATGTTCTCTTTACAAGAAAAGAAGAAGTGCTTGAGTTCAAGGAGTCTGCTCCATTAGAAGGATGGATCCAAAGGGCAACGACTAGATCATCATCTTGTTAGAGATATGCTAAAGTTCCTAGGGCCCAATCTAAAAAATGATGGGTCCTATAGGTGAAGATCATATCTTGTTAGAGATATCTTTAAGACCTAGGGGGGAGTCCATAAGATGGATGGGTCCTATAGGTGAAGAGCATATGCAAATCTTAGTATTGCTATGTTTAAGTACCTTGGGCCCAGTCCATGCAATGGATGGATCCTATAGGTGAAGACCATATCAATAGAAGCTAATTCATCTTCAAGGACAAAGTAACATCGGGTGATTCCTATCAAAAAGTGTGTTGAAAGGGTAAGTTATTATTATCTAGAACATTAATGATAAAGTCCAGTGATGTATAGTTTGTAGAGTTTTATGCTATTTCTTCATGTTATTTCTCTTTGTTCCTTTCCCTAAATTATTAGCAAATTGGTAAAAGCTTTTTTCTACCTCTGATGGTGGAAAACGCACCTATAATGGAGATGGTAAGGGCAGCTAAGGGGTTTTGGAGGAGGCTGTGTTTTTGTTTAAATAGGTGCTCTTTAACCAATTTGTTAATAATTTAAGGAAGGTTGCTTAAAATGCATTGTTTTACATGAAATATAATACATAGCAGAGTCAAGGTTCGGAACTAGGGCTTTGGCAAAGCTGTGTTCTCTTAAAATTTGCACAAAGTTGATATAATACTGTGCTCTAGGGTTATGTGTTGGTTTTATTATACCAGAGAGTATGTGCCTCCAGATGTTCTCTTTACAAGAAAAGAAGAAGTGCTTGAGTTCAAGGAGTCTGCTCCATTAGAAGGATGGATCCAAAGGGCAACGACTAGATCATCATCTTGTTAGAGATATGCTTAAGTTCCTAGGGCCCAATCTAAAAAATGATGGGTCCTATAGGTGAAGATCATATCTTGTTAGAGATATCTTTAAGACCTAGGGGGGAGTCCATAAGATGGATGGGTCCTATAGGTGAAGAGCATATGCAAATCTTAGTATTGCTATGTTCAAGTACCTTGGGCCCAGTCCATGCAATGGATGGATCCTATAGGTGAAGACCATATCAATAGAAGCTAATTCATCTTCAAGGACAAAGTAACATCGTGTGATTCCTATCAAAAAGTGTGTTGAAAGGGTAAGTTATTATTATCTAGAATATCAATGATAAAGTCCAGTGATGTATAGTTTGTAGAGTTTTATGCTATTTCTTCATGTTATTTCTCTTTGTTCCTTTCCCTAAATTATTAGCAAATTGGTAAAAGCTTTTTTCTACCTCTGATGGTGGAAAACGCACCTATAATGGAGATGGTAAGGGCAGCTAAGGGGTTTTGGAGGAGGCTGTGTTTTTGTTTAAATAGGTGCCCTTTAACCAATTTGTTAATAATTTAAGGAAGGTTGCTTAAAATGCATTGTTTTACATGAAATATAATACATAGCAGAGTCAAGGTTCGGAACTAGGGCTTTGGCAAAGCTGTGTTCTCTTAAAATTTGCACAAAGTTGATATAATACTGTGCTCTAGGGTTATGTGTTGGTTTTATTATACCAGAGAGTATGTGCCTCCAGATGTTCTCTTTACAAGAAAAGAAGAAGTGCTTGAGTTCAAGGAGTCTGCTCCATTAGAAGGATGGATCCAAAGGGCAACGACTAGATCATCATCTTGTTAGAGATATGCTAAAGTTCCTAGGGCCCAATCTAAAAAATGATGGGTCCTATAGGTGAAGATCATATCTTGTTAGAGATATCTTTAAGACCTAGGGGGGAGTCCATAAGATGGATGGGTCCTATAGGTGAAGAGCATATGCAAATCTTAGTATTGCTATGTTTAAGTACCTTGGGCCCAGTCCATGCAATGGATGGATCCTATAGGTGAAGACCATATCAATAGAAGCTAATTCATCTTCAAGGACAAAATAACATCGGGTGATTCCTATCAAAAAGTGTGTTGAAAGGGTAAGTTATTATTATCTAGAATATCAATGATAAAGTCCAGTGATGTATAGTTTGTAGAGTTTTATGCTATTTCTTCATGTTATTTCTCTTTGTTCCTTTCCCTAAATTATTAGCAAATTGGTAAAAGCTTTTTTCTACCTCTGATGGTGGAAAACGCACCTATAATGGAGATGGTAAGGGCAGCTAAGGGGTTTTGGAGGAGGCTGTGTTTTTGTTTAAATAGGTGCCCTTTAACCAATTTGTTAATAATTTAAGGAAGGTTGCTTAAAATGCATTGTTTTACATGAAATATAATACATAGCAGAGTCAAGGTTCGGAACTAGGGCTTTGGCAAAGCTGTGTTCTCTTAAAATTTGCACAAAGTTGATATAATACTGTGCTCTAGGGTTATGTGTTGGTTTTATTATACCAGAGAGTATGTGCCTCCAGATGTTCTCTTTACAAGAAAAGAAGAAGTGCTTGAGTTCAAGGAGTCTGCTCCATTAGAAGGATGGATCCAAAGGGCAACGACTAGATCATCATCTTGTTAGAGATATGCTAAAGTTCCTAGGGCCCAATCTAAAAAATGATGGGTCCTATAGGTGAAGATCATATCTTGTTAGAGATATCTTTAAGACCTAGGGGGGAGTCCATAAGATGGATGGGTCCTATAGGTGAAGAGCATATGCAAATCTTAGTATTGCTATGTTTAAGTACCTTGGGCCCAGTCCATGCAATGGATGGATCCTATAGGTGAAGACCATATCAATAGAAGCTAATTCATCTTCAAGGACAAAGTAACATCGGGTGATTCCTATCAAAAAGTGTGTTGAAAGGGTAAGTTATTATTATCTAGAACATTAATGATAAAGTCCAGTGATGTATAGTTTGTAGAGTTTTATGCTATTTCTTCATGTTATTTCTCTTTGTTCCTTTCCCTAAATTATTAGCAAATTGGTAAAAGCTTTTTTCTACCTCTGATGGTGGAAAACGCACCTATAATGGAGATGGTAAGGGCAGCTAAGGGGTTTTGGAGGAGGCTGTGTTTTTGTTTAAATAGGTGCCCTTTAACCAATTTGTTAATAATTTAAGGAAGGTTGCTTAAAATGCATTGTTTTACATGAAATATAATACATAGCAGAGTCAAGGTTCGGAACTAGGGCTTTGGCAAAGCTGTGTTCTCTTAAAATTTGCACAAAGTTGATATAATACTGTGCTCTAGGGTTATGTGTTGGTTTTATTATACCAGAGAGTATGTGCCTCCAGATGTTCTCTTTACAAGAAAAGAAGAAGTGCTTGAGTTCAAGGAGTCTGCTCCATTAGAAGGATGGATCCAAAGGGCAACGACTAGATCATCATCTTGTTAGAGATATGCTAAAGTTCCTAGGGCCCAATCTAAAAAATGATGGGTCCTATAGGTGAAGATCATATCTTGTTAGAGATATCTTTAAGACCTAGGGGGGAGTCCATAAGATGGATGGGTCCTATAGGTGAAGAGCATATGCAAATCTTAGTATTGCTATGTTTAAGTACCTTGGGCCCAGTCCATGCAATGGATGGATCCTATAGGTGAAGACCATATCAATAGAAGCTAATTCATCTTCAAGGACAAAGTAACATCGGGTGATTCCTATCAAAAAGTGTGTTGAAAGGGTAAGTTATTATTATCTAGAACATTAATGATAAAGTCCAGTGATGTATAGTTTGTAGAGTTTTATGCTATTTCTTCATGTTATTTCTCTTTGTTCCTTTCCCTAAATTATTAGCAAATTGGTAAAAGCTTTTTTCTACCTCTGATGGTGGAAAACGCACCTATAATGGAGATGGTAAGGGCAGCTAAGGGGTTTTGGAGGAGGCTGTGTTTTTGTTTAAATAGGTGCCCTTTAACCAATTTGTTAATAATTTAAGGAAGGTTGCTTAAAATGCATTGTTTTACATGAAATATAATACATAGCAGAGTCAAGGTTCGGAACTAGGGCTTTGGCAAAGCTGTGTTCTCTTAAAATTTGCACAAAGTTGATATAATACTGTGCTCTAGGGTTATGTGTTGGTTTTATTATACCAGAGAGTATGTGCCTCCAGATGTTCTCTTTACAAGAAAAGAAGAAGTGCTTGAGTTCAAGGAGTCTGCTCCATTAGAAGGATGGATCCAAAGGGCAACGACTAGATCATCATCTTGTTAGAGATATGCTAAAGTTCCTAGGGCCCAATCTAAAAAATGATGGGTCCTATAGGTGAAGATCATATCTTGTTAGAGATATCTTTAAGACCTAGGGGGGAGTCCATAAGATGGATGGGTCCTATAGGTGAAGAGCATATGCAAATCTTAGTATTGCTATGCTTAAGTACCTTGGGCCCAGTCCATGCAATGGATGGATCCTATAGGTGAAGACCATATCAATAGAAGCTAATTCATCTTCAAGGACAAAATAACATCGGGTGATTCCTATCAAAAAGTGTGTTGAAAGGGTAAGTTATTATTATCTAGAATATCAATGATAAAGTCCAGTGATGTATAGTTTGTAGAGTTTTATGCTATTTCTTCATGTTATTTCTCTTTGTTCCTTTCCCTAAATTATTAGCAAATTGGTAAAAGCTTTTTTCTACCTCTGATGGTGGAAAACGCACCTATAATGGAGATGGTAAGGGCAGCTAAGGGGTTTTGGAGGAGGCTGTGTTTTTGTTTAAATAGGTGCCCTTTAACCAATTTGTTAATAATTTAAGGAAGGTTGCTTAAAATGCATTGTTTTACATGAAATATAATACATAGCAGAGTCAAGGTTCGGAACTAGGGCTTTGGCAAAGCTGTGTTCTCTTAAAATTTGCACAAAGTTGATATAATACTGTGCTCTAGGGTTATGTGTTGGTTTTATTATACCAGAGAGTATGTGCCTCCAGATGTTCTCTTTACAAGAAAAGAAGAAGTGCTTGAGTTCAAGGAGTCTGCTCCATTAGAAGGATGGATCCAAAGGGCAACGACTAGATCATCATCTTGTTAGAGATATGCTAAAGTTCCTAGGGCCCAATCTAAAAAATGATGGGTCCTATAGGTGAAGATCATATCTTGTTAGAGATATCTTTAAGACCTAGGGGGAGTCCATAAGATGGATGGGTCCTATAGGTGAAGAGCATATGCAAATCTTAGTATTGCTATGTTTAAGTACCTTGGGCCCAGTCCATGCAATGGATGGATCCTATAGGTGAAGACCATATCAATAGAAGCTAATTCATCTTCAAGGACAAAGTAACATCGGGTGATTCCTATCAAAAAGTGTGTTGAAAGGGTAAGTTATTATTATCTAGAATATCAATGATAAAGTCCAGTGATGTATAGTTTGTAGAGTTTTATGCTATTTCTTCATGTTATTTCTCTTTGTTCCTTTCCCTAAATTATTAGCAAATTGGTAAAAGCTTTTTTCTACCTCTGATGGTGGAAAACGCACCTATAATGGAGATGGTAAGGGCAGCTAAGGGGTTTTGGAGGAGGCTGTGTTTTTGTTTAAATAGGTGCCCTTTAACCAATTTGTTAATAATTTAAGGAAGGTTGCTTAAAATGCATTGTTTTACATGAAATATAATACATAGCAGAGTCAAGGTTCGGAACTAGGGCTTTGGCAAAGCTGTGTTCTCTTAAAATTTGCACAAAGTTGATATAATACTGTGCTCTAGGGTTATGTGTTGGTTTTATTATACCAGAGAGTATGTGCCTCCAGATGTTCTCTTTACAAGAAAAGAAGAAGTGCTTGAGTTCAAGGAGTCTGCTCCATTAGAAGGATGGATCCAAAGGGCAACGACTAGATCATCATCTTGTTAGAGATATGCTAAAGTTCCTAGGGCCCAATCTAAAAAATGATGGGTCCTATAGGTGAAGATCATATCTTGTTAGAGATATCTTTAAGACCTAGGGGGGAGTCCATAAGATGGATGGGTCCTATAGGTGAAGAGCATATGCAAATCTTAGTATTGCTATGTTTAAGTACCTTGGGCCCAGTCCATGCAATGGATGGATCCTATAGGTGAAGACCATATCAATAGAAGCTAATTCATCTTCAAGGACAAAGTAACATCGGGTGATTCCTATCAAAAAGTGTGTTGAAAGGGTAAGTTATTATTATCTAGAACATTAATGATAAAGTCCAGTGATGTATAGTTTGTAGAGTTTTATGCTATTTCTTCATGTTATTTCTCTTTGTTCCTTTCCCTAAATTATTAGCAAATTGGTAAAAGCTTTTTTCTACCTCTGATGGTGGAAAACGCACCTATAATGGAGATGGTAAGGGCAGCTAAGGGGTTTTGGAGGAGGCTGTGTTTTTGTTTAAATAGGTGCCCTTTAACCAATTTGTTAATAATTTAAGGAAGGTTGCTTAAAATGCATTGTTTTACATGAAATATAATACATAGCAGAGTCAAGGTTCGGAACTAGGGCTTTGGCAAAGCTGTGTTCTCTTAAAATTTGCACAAAGTTGATATAATACTGTGCTCTAGGGTTATGTGTTGGTTTTATTATACCAGAGAGTATGTGCCTCCAGATGTTCTCTTTACAAGAAAAGAAGAAGTGCTTGAGTTCAAGGAGTCTGCTCCATTAGAAGGATGGATCCAAAGGGCAACGACTAGATCATCATCTTGTTAGAGATATGCTAAAGTTCCTAGGGCCCAATCTAAAAAATGATGGGTCCTATAGGTGAAGATCATATCTTGTTAGAGATATCTTTAAGACCTAGGGGGGAGTCCATAAGATGGATGGGTCCTATAGGTGAAGAGCATATGCAAATCTTAGTATTGCTATGTTAAGTACCTTGGGCCCAGTCCATGCAATGGATGGATCCTATAGGTGAAGACCATATCAATAGAAGCTAATTCATCTTCAAGGACAAAGTAACATCGGGTGATTCCTATCAAAAAGTGTGTTGAAAGGGTAAGTTATTATTATCTAGAATATCAATGATAAAGTCCAGTGATGTATAGTTTGTAGAGTTTTATGCTATTTCTTCATGTTATTTCTCTTTGTTCCTTTCCCTAAATTATTAGCAAATTGGTAAAAGCTTTTTTCTACCTCTGATGGTGGAAAACGCACCTATAATGGAGATGGTAAGGGCAGCTAAGGGGTTTTGGAGGAGGCTGTGTTTTTGTTTAAATAGGTGCCCTTTAACCAATTTGTTAATAATTTAAGGAAGGTTGCTTAAAATGCATTGTTTTACATGAAATATAATACATAGCAGAGTCAAGGTTCGGAACTAGGGCTTTGGCAAAGCTGTGTTCTCTTAAAATTTGCACAAAGTTGATATAATACTGTGCTCTAGGGTTATGTGTTGGTTTTATTATACCAGAGAGTATGTGCCTCCAGATGTTCTCTTTACAAGAAAAGAAGAAGTGCTTGAGTTCAAGGAGTCTGCTCCATTAGAAGGATGGATCCAAAGGGCAACGACTAGATCATCATCTTGTTAGAGATATGCTAAAGTTCCTAGGGCCCAATCTAAAAAATGATGGGTCCTATAGGTGAAGATCATATCTTGTTAGAGATATCTTTAAGACCTAGGGGGGAGTCCATAAGATGGATGGGTCCTATAGGTGAAGAGCATATGCAAATCTTAGTATTGCTATGTTTAAGTACCTTGGGCCCAGTCCATGCAGATGGATGGATCCTATAGGTGAAGACCATATCAATAGAAGCTAATTCATCTTCAAGGACAAAGTAACATCGGGTGATTCCTATCAAAAAGTGTGTTGAAAGGGTAAGTTATTATTATCTAGAATATCAATGATAAAGTCCAGTGATGTATAGTTTGTAGAGTTTTATGCTATTTCTTCATGTTATTTCTCTTTGTTCCTTTCCCTAAATTATTAGCAAATTGGTAAAAGCTTTTTTCTACCTCTGATGGTGGAAAACGCACCTATAATGGAGATGGTAAGGGCAGCTAAGGGGTTTTGGAGGAGGCTGTGTTTTTGTTTAAATAGGTGCCCTTTAACCAATTTGTTAATAATTTAAGGAAGGTTGCTTAAAATGCATTGTTTTACATGAAATATAATACATAGCAGAGTCAAGGTTCGGAACTAGGGCTTTGGCAAAGCTGTGTTCTCTTAAAATTTGCACAAAGTTGATATAATACTGTGCTCTAGGGTTATGTGTTGGTTTTATTATACCAGAGAGTATGTGCCTCCAGATGTTCTCTTTACAAGAAAAGAAGAAGTGCTTGAGTTCAAGGAGTCTGCTCCATTAGAAGGATGGATCCAAAGGGCAACGACTAGATCATCATCTTGTTAGAGATATGCTAAAGTTCCTAGGGCCCAATCTAAAAAATGATGGGTCCTATAGGTGAAGATCATATCTTGTTAGAGATATCTTTAAGACCTAGGGGGGAGTCCATAAGATGGATGGGTCCTATAGGTGAAGAGCATATGCAAATCTTAGTATTGCTATGTTTAAGTACCTTGGGCCCAGTCCATGCAATGGATGGATCCTATAGGTGAAGACCATATCAATAGAAGCTAATTCATCTTCAAGGACAAAGTAACATCGGGTGATTCCTATCAAAAAGTGTGTTGAAAGGGTAAGTTATTATTATCTAGAATATCAATGATAAAGTCCAGTGATGTATAGTTTGTAGAGTTTTATGCTATTTCTTCATGTTATTTCTCTTTGTTCCTTTCCCTAAATTATTAGCAAATTGGTAAAAGCTTTTTTCTACCTCTGATGGTGGAAAACGCACCTATAATGGAGATGGTAAGGGCAGCTAAGGGGTTTTGGAGGAGGCTGTGTTTTTGTTTAAATAGGTGCCCTTTAACCAATTTGTTAATAATTTAAGGAAGGTTGCTTAAAATGCATTGTTTTACATGAAATATAATACATAGCAGAGTCAAGGTTCGGAACTAGGGCTTTGGCAAAGCTGTGTTCTCTTAAAATTTGCACAAA
>NC_053390.1:208964124-209007158 GCF_905171765.1 Bufo bufo
ACTAGATCATCATCTTGTTAGAGATATGCTTAAGTTCCTAGGGCCCAATTTAAAAAATGATGGGTACTATAGGTGAAGATCATATCTTGTTAGAGATATCTTTAAGACCTAGGGGGGAGTCCATAAGATGGATGGGTCCTATAGGTGAAGAGCATATGCAAATCTTAGTATTGCTATGTTCAAGTACCTTGGGCCCAGTCCATGCAATCTATGGATCCTATAGGTGAAGACCATATTAATAGAAGCTAATTCATCTTCAAGGACAAAGTAACATCGTGTGATTCCTATCAAAAAGTGTGTTGAAAGGGTAAGTTATTATTATCTAGAATATCAATGATAAAGTCCAGTAATGTATAGTTTGTAGAGTTTTATGCTTTTTCTTCATGTTATTTCTCTTTGTTCCTTTCCCTAAATTATTAGCAAATTGGTAAAAGCTTTTTCTACCTCTGATGGTGGAAAACGCACCTATAATGGAGATGGTAAGGGCAGCTAAGGGGTTTTGGAGGAGGCTGTGTTTTTGTTTAAATAGGTGCTCTTTAACCAATTTGTTAATAATTAAAGGAAGGTTGCTTAAAATGCATTGTTTTACATGAAATATAATACATAGCAGAGTCAAGGTTCGGAACTAGGGCTTTGGCAAAGCTGTGTTCTCTTAAAATTTGCACAAAGTTGATATAATACTGTGCTCTAGGGTTATGTGTTGGTTTTATTATACCAGAGAGTATGTGCCTCCAGATGTTCTCTTTACAAGAAAAGAAGAAGTGCTTGAGTTCAAGGAGTCTGCTCCATTAGAAGGATGGATCCAAAGGGCAACGACTAGATCATCATCTTGTTAGAGATATGCTAAAGTTCCTAGGGCCCAATCTAAAAAATGATGGGTCCTATAGGTGAAGATCATATCTTGTTAGAGATATCTTTAAGACCTAGGGGGGAGTCCATAAGATGGATGGGTCCTATAGGTGAAGAGCATATGCAAATCTTAGTATTGCTATGCTTAAGTACCTTGGGCCCAGTCCATGCAATGGATGGATCCTATAGGTGAAGACCATATCAATAGAAGCTAATTCATCTTCAAGGACAAAATAACATCGGGTGATTCCTATCAAAAAGTGTGTTGAAAGGGTAAGTTATTATTATCTAGAATATCAATGATAAAGTCCAGTGATGTATAGTTTGTAGAGTTTTATGCTATTTCTTCATGTTATTTCTCTTTGTTCCTTTCCCTAAATTATTAGCAAATTGGTAAAAGCTTTTTTCTACCTCTGATGGTGGAAAACGCACCTATAATGGAGATGGTAAGGGCAGCTAAGGGGTTTTGGAGGAGGCTGTGTTTTTGTTTAAATAGGTGCCCTTTAACCAATTTGTTAATAATTTAAGTAAGGCTGCTTAAAATGCATTGTTTTACATGAAATATAATACATAGCAGAGTCAAGGTTCGGAACTAGGGCTTTGGAAAAACTGTGTTCTCTTAAAATTTGCACAAAGTTGATATAATACTGTGCTCTAGGGTTATGTGTTGGTTTTATTATACCAGAGAGTATGTGCCTCCAGATGTTCTCTTTACAAGAAAAGAAGAAGTGCTTGAGTTCAAGGAGTCTGCTCCATTAGAAGGATGGATCCAAAGGGCAACGACTAGATCATCATCTTGTTAGAGATATGCTAAAGTTCCTAGGGCCCAATCTAAAAAATGATGGGTCCTATAGGTGAAGATCATATCTTGTTAGAGATATCTTTAAGACCTAGGGGGGAGTCCATAAGATGGATGGGTCCTATAGGTGAAGAGCATATGCAAATCTTAGTATTGCTATGTTTAAGTACCTTGGGCCCAGTCCATGCAATGGATGGATCCTATAGCTGAAGACCATATCAATAGAAGCTAATTCATCTTCAAGGACAAAGTAACATCGGGTGATTCCTATCAAAAAGTGTGTTGAAAGGGTAAGTTATTATTATCTAGAACATTAATGATAAAGTCCAGTGATGTATAGTTTGTAGAGTTTTATGCTATTTCTTCATGTTATTTCTCTTTGTTCCTTTCCCTAAATTATTAGCAAATTGGTAAAAGCTTTTTTCTACCTCTGATGGTGGAAAACGCACCTATAATGGAGATGGTAAGGGCAGCTAAGGGGTTTTGGAGGAGGCTGTGTTTTTGTTTAAATAGGTGCCCTTTAACCAATTTGTTAATAATTTAAGGAAGGTTGCTTAAAATGCATTGTTTTACATGAAATATAATACATAGCAGAGTCAAGGTTCGGAACTAGGGCTTTAGCAAAGCTGTGTTCTCTTAAAATTTGCACAAAGTTTATATAATGTGCTCTAGGGTTATGTGTTTGTTTTTATTATATCAGAGAGTATGTGCCTCCAGATGTTCTCTTTACAAGAAAAGAAGAAGTGCTTGAGTTCAAGGAGTCTGCTCCATTAGAAGGATGGATCCAAAGGGCAACGACTAGATCATCATCTTGTTAGAGATATACTTAAGTTCCTAGGGCCCAATCTAAAAAATGATGGGTCCTATAGGTGAAGATCATATCTTGTTAGAGATATCTTTAAGACCTAGGGGGGAGTCCATAAGATGGATGGGTCCTATAGGTGAAGAGCATATGCAAATCTTAGTATTGCTATGTTTAAGTACCTAGGGCCCAGTCCATAAGATGGATGGATCCTATAGGTGAAGACCATATCAATAGAAGCTAATTCATCTTCAAGGACAAAGTAACATCGGGTGATTTCTATCAAAAAGTGTGTTGAAAGGGTAAGTTATTATTATCTAGAACATTAATGATAAAGTCCAGTGATGTATAGTTTGTAGAGTTTTATGCTATTTCTTCATGTTATTTCTCTTTGTTCCTTTCCCTAAATTATTAGCAAATTGGTAAAAGCTTTTTCTACCTCTGAAGGTGGAAAACGCACCTATAATGGAGATGGTAAGGGCAGCTAAGGGGTTTTGGAGGAGGCTGTGTTTTTGTTTAAATAGGTGCTCTTTAACCAATTTGTTAATAATTTAAGGAAGGTTGCTTAAAATGCATTGTTTTACATGAAATATAATACATAGCAGAGTCAAGGTTCGGAACTAGGGCTTTGGCAAAGCTGTGTTCTCTTAAAATTTGCACAAAGTTGATATAATACTGTGCTCTAGGGTTATGTGTTGGTTTTATTATACCAGAGAGTATGTGCCTCCAGATGTTCTCTTTACAAGAAAAGAAGAAGTGCTTGAGTTCAAGGAGTCTGCTCCATTAGAAGGATGGAACCAAAGGACAACGACTAGATCATCATCTTGTTAGAGATATGCTTAAGTTCCTAGGGCCCAATCTAAAAAATGATGGGTCCTATAGGTGAAGATCATATCTTGTTAGAGATATCTTTAAGACCTAGGGGGGAGTCCATAAGATGGATGGTCCTATAGGTGAAGAGCATATGCAAATCTTAGTATTGCTATGTTTAAGTACCTTGGGCCCAGTCCATGCAATGGATGGATCCTATAGGTGAAGACCATATCAATAGAAGCTAATTCATCTTCAAGGACAAAGTAACATCGGGTGATTCCTATCAAAAAGTGTGTTGAAATGGTAAGTTATTATTATCTAGAACATTAATGATAAAGTCCAGTGATGTATAGTTTGTAGAGTTTTATGCTATTTCTTCATGTTATTTCTCTTTGTTCCTTTCCCTAAATTATTAGCAAATTGGTAAAAGCTTTTTTCTACCTCTGATGGTGGAAAACGCACCTATAATGGAGATGGTAAGGGCAGCTAAGGGGTTTTGGAGGAGGCTGTGTTTTTGTTTAAATAGGTGCCCTTTAACCAATTTGTTAATAATTTAAGGAAGGTTGCTTAAAATGCATTGTTTTACATGAAATATAATACATAGCAGAGTCAAGGTTCGGAACTAGGGCTTTGGAAAAACTGTGTTCTCTTAAAATTTGCACAAAGTTGATATAATACTGTGCTCTAGGGTTATGTGTTGGTTTTATTATACCAGAGAGTATGTGCCTCCAGATGTTCTCTTTACAAGAAAAGAAGTGCTTGAGTTCAAGGAGTCTGCTCCATTAGAAAGATGGATCCAAAGGGCAACGACTAGATCATCATCTTGTTAGAGATATGCTAAAGTTCCTAGGGCCCAATCTAAAAAATGATGGGTCCTATAGGTGAAGATCATATCTTGTTAGAGATATCTTTAAGACCTAGGGGGGAGTCCATAAGATGGATGGGTCCTATAGGTGAAGAGTATATGCAAATCTTAGTATTGCTATGCTTAAGTACCTTGGGCCCAGTCCATGCAATGGATGGATCCTATAGGTGAAGACCATATCAATAGAAGCTAATTCATCTTCAAGGACAAAATAACATCGGGTGATTCCTATCAAAAAGTGTGGTGAAAGGGTAAGTTATTATTATCTAGAATATCAATGATAAAGTCCAGTGATGTATAGTTTGTAGAGTTTTATGCTATTTCTTCATGTTATTTCTCTTTGTTCCTTTCCCTAAATTATTAGCAAATTGGTAAAAGCTTTTTTCTACCTCTGATGGTGGAAAACGCACCTATAATGGAGATGGTAAGGGCAGCTAAGGGGTTTTGGAGGAGGCTGTGTTTTTGTTTAAATAGGTGCCCTTTAACCAATTTGTTAATAATTTAAGGAAGGTTGCTTAAAATGCATTGTTTTACATGAAATATAATACATAGCAGAGTCAAGGTTCGGAACTAGGGCTTTGGCAAAGCTGTGTTCTCTTAAAATTTGCACAAAGTTGATATAATACTGTGCTCTAGGGTTATGTGTTGGTTTTATTATACCAGAGAGTATGTGCCTCCAGATGTTCTCTTTACAAGAAAAGAAGAAGTGCTTGAGTTCAAGGAGTTTGCTCCATTAGAAGGATGGATCCAAAGGGCAACGACTAGATCATCATCTTGTTAGAGATATGCTTAAGTTCCTAGGGCCCAATCTAAAAAATGATGGGTCCTATAGGTGAAGATCATATCTTGTTAGAGATATCTTTAAGACCTAGGGGGGAGTCCATAAGATGGATGGTCCTATAGGTGAAGAGCATATGCAAATCTTAGTATTGCTATGTTTAAGTACCTTGGGCCCAGTCCATGCAATGGATGGATCCTATAGGTGAAGACCATATCAATAGAAGCTAATTTATCTTCAAGGACAAAATAACATCGGGTGATTCCTATCAAAAAGTGTGGTGAAAGGGTAAGTTATTATTATCTAGAATATCAATGATAAAGTCCAGTGATGTATAGTTTGTAGAGTTTTATGCTATTTCTTCATGTTATTTCTCTTTGTTCCTTTCCCTAAATTATTAGCAAATTGGTAAAAGCTTTTTTCTACCTCTGATGGTGGAAAACGCACCTATAATGGAGATGGTAAGGGCAGCTAAGGGGTTTTGGAGGAGGCTGTGTTTTTGTTTAAATAGGTGCCCTTTAACCAATTTGTTAATAATTTAAGGAAGGTTGCTTAAAATGCATTGTTTTACATGAAATATAATACATAGCAGAGTCAAGGTTCGAACTAGGGCTTTGGCAAAGCTGTGTTCTCTTAAAATTTGCACAAAGTTGATATAATACTGTGCTCTAGGGTTATGTGTTGGTTTTATTATACCAGAGAGTATGTGCCTCCAGATGTTCTCTTTACAAGAAAAGAAGAAGTGCTTGAGTTCAAGGAGTCTGCTCCATTAGAAGGATGGATCCAAAGGGCAACGACTAGATCATCATCTTGTTAGAGATATGCTAAAGTTCCTAGGGCCCAATCTAAAAAATGATGGGTCCTATAGGTGAAGATCATATCTTGTTAGAGATATCTTTAAGACCTAGGGGGGAGTCCATAAGATGGATGGGTCCTATAGGTGAAGAGCATATGCAAATCTTAGTATTGCTACGTTTAAGTACCTTGGGCCCAGTCCATGCAATGGATGGATCCTATAGGTGAAGACCATATCAATAGAAGCTAATTCATCTTCAAGGACAAAGTAACATCGGGTGATTTCTATCAAAAAGTGTGTTGAAAGGGTAAGTTATTATTATCTAGAACATTAATGATAAAGTCCAGTGATGTATAGTTTGTAGAGTTTTATGCTATTTCTTCATGTTATTTCTCTTTGTTCCTTTCCCTAAATTATTAGCAAATTGGTAAAAGCTTTTTTCTACCTCTGATGGTGGAAAACGCACCTATAATGGAGATGGTAAGGGCAGCTAAGGGGTTTTGGAGGAGGCTGTGTTTTTGTTTAAATAGGTGCCCTTTAACCAATTTGTTAATAATTTAAGGAAGGTTGCTTAAAATGCATTGTTTTACATGAAATATAATACATAGCAGAGTCAAGGTTCGGAACTAGGGCTTTGGCAAAGCTGTGTTCTTTCAAAATTTGCACAAAGTTGATATAATACTGTGCTCTAGGTTTATGTGTTGGTTTTATTATACCAGAAAGTATGTGCCTCCAGATGTTCTCTTTACAAGAAAAGAAGAAGTGCTTGAGTTCAAGGAGTCTGCTCCATTAGAAGGATGGATCCAAAGGGCAGCGACTAGATCATCATCTTGTTAGAGATATGCTTAAGTTCCTAGGGCCCAATCTAAAAAATGATGGGTCCTATAGGTGAAGATCATATCTTGTTAGAGATATCTTTAAGACCTAGGGGGGAGTCCGTAAGATGGATGGGTCCTTTAGGTGAAGAGCATATGCAAATCTTATTATTGCTATGTTTAAGTACCTTGGGCCCAGTCCATGCAATGGATGGATCCTATAGGTGAAGACCATATCAATAGAAGCTAATTCATCTTCAAGGACAAAGTAACATCGGGTGATTCCTATCAAAAAGTGTGTTGAAAGAGTAAGTTATTATTATCTAGAACATTAATGATAAAGTCCAGTGATGTATAGTTTGTAGAGTTTTATGCTATTTCTTCATGTTATTTCTCTTTGTTCCTTTCCCTAAATTATTAGCAAATTGGTAAAAGCTTTTTTCTACCTCTGATGGTGGAAAACGCACCTATAATGGAGATGGTAAGGGCAGCTAAGGGGTTTTGGAGGAGGCTGTGTTTTTGTTTAAATAGGTGCCCTTTAACCAATTTGTTAATAATTTAAGGAAGGTTGCTTAAAATGCATTGTTTTACATGAAATATAATACATAGCAGAGTCAAAGTACGGAACTAGGACTTTGGCAAAGCTGTGTTCTCTTAAAATTTGCACAAAGTTGATATAATACTGTGCTCTAGGGTTATGTGTTGGTTTTATTATACCAGAGAGTATGTGCCTCCAGATGTTCTCTTTACAAGAAAAGAAGAAGTGCTTGAGTTCAAGGAGTCTGCTCCATTAGAAGGATGGATCCAAAGGGCAACGACTAGATCATCATCTTGTTAGAGATATGCTTAAGTTCCTAGGGCCCAATCTAAAAAATGATAGGTCCTATAGGTGAAGATCATATCTTGTTAGAGATATCTTTAAGACCTAGGGGGGAGTCCATAAGATGGATGGGTCCAATAGGTGAAGAGCATATGCAAATCTTATTATTCCTATGTTTAAGTACCTTGGGCCCAGTCCATGCAATGGATGGATCCTATAGGTGAAGACCATATCAATAGAAGCTAATTCCTCTTCAAGGAAAAAGAAACATCAGGTGATTCCTGTCAATAAGTGTGTTATTATCTAGAATATCAATGATAAAGTCCAATGATGTATAGTTTATAGAGTTTTATGCTATTTCTTCATTTCATTCCTCTTTGTTTTTTTCCCTAAATTATTAGCAAATTGGTAAAAGTTTATTTCTACCTCTGATGGTGGAAAACGCACCTATAATGGAGATGGTAAGGGCAGCTAAGGGGTTTTGGAGGAGGCTGCGTTTTTGTTTAAATAGGTGCCCTTTAACCAATTTGTTAATATTCCAATTTAAGGAAGGTTGCTTAAAAAGCATTATTTTACATGAAATATAATACATAGCAGAGTCAAGGTTCGGAACTAGGGCTTTGGCAAAGCTGTGTTCTCTCAAAATTTGCCAATACTTTTGGAAAATACAGGTCAGTATGAGGGGTAAACCTAAAGAGGATTTCATAAGCTGACAACCTAGTTTTTCTACTTTGATTGTACCTGATTCAGAACACGGCTACGTGTGAGCAGTCAATCCAATTCTTTCCCATCTCTTCAATGGCTTTTGAGTTTTTAACTTAAGTGTGCTATTTATTTTTTCACTTTTACTGAATTCTACCTGTGGTATGGAACATAGAATTCTTGTTGGATACCTAAGGCCTCTGTCACTTCTTTTATGATTTCCCCTGTGAAGTGTGTACCCATGCACTTTCTATTACTTCGGGGACCCCCGTATTTACATACCACTTCCCTGAGCAGTTTCTGAGCGGTGGCTTTTGCAGTAGTATATGCCACCGGCCAGGCTTCAGGCCATCCAGACAGTGGCGTCTACCATTCACCCAACATGCCTCCCAACAGTAACACTTTGTGCGGGACAGGCCGATTTTTGATGGCAATCCTGCTGTCCTGCCAAGCTCTACCTCTGCGCGATTCGCCAAGGGCAAGAGTTGGGAGGTATGTACATTATATGTCATTAGAAGCATGCAGAATGAAAAAAATGATGCATACATAGTCCACCAAAAACAACTTTATTAGGGACATTAACAGTTTGGTGTAGACCAACAATAGTCCAAATAAATAATAAAGAAAGAAAAGTATATCTTCCAAAAACTTTCCTCATCCTTCTTCAACTGGAGACAGACCTACAAAATAAGAAAAGGCAGACACATTAATGCAGGAAGTTTAATTTTGGTGTGATAAACTAGTCTATGAAGCTTAGTTTCATTCAATGATCAATTTAAAAGAGATATTTATTTACCATCCTTTTTCCTTTGACTCTACCGTGACAATTATTGTACAATTGGACCAAGAAAAAACAAAAACTTTCAACTTACTGAAATTCTCCACTGGTTCAAAACAACATTGCATTTGCTACTGCAAGATGGATGAATTTTTAACCTGCAGAAAAAAGAAACATCAATAACTTACCACTTTATTCTAAATATTGCATATCAGCCAGCGTATATATTAAATAATTCCTATGTAGTTCAGCCGTGTAACAGAAGAAACGTACTCAAATATTCCATAACGAGGAATCTTATAAACAGGATTGCAAGACAAACAATGGTAACTTCCAACTTGGGTAATTCAAACGTGATGCCTTCCAGCTCCGTAACGTTAAATTCTTCTTTAATTAAACTTTTCAATAAACAGTCACGACACAACGAGAAGACCGACCTGCAGAAAGTAACTAAAGAACATCCATGCATTAGCACTTTTTAGTAACAATAAAGCAAGATAAAAGAATAAACAGTTAAATAACTTGGTTAGTACAAAACTTTAAAACCATGCAACAAAAGTTAGTATAAACTCAAAACTGCAAGCAAATCTGAGGGCCGAACAGAGGGCCTAACAAAGGGCCGAACAGAGGGCCGAATGCAAGGCCAAACAGAGGGCTGAACTGATAACTTACAAATCCCTTTAAAATGGACGCTGCCGTGCTTTCATTTCAGCAAAGTTGTCCACATTGGCTTCAATGTTAAGTTTTCTCGCGCTCTCATTTTCAATACTTAACAGAGCTAGGCCAGAAAGTCTCTGTTGTGACATGGTGCTTCTGAAGTAATTTTTTATTAACTTTAATTTTGAAAAGGACCTTTCTGCACTTGCAACTGTAACTGGAATGGTGAGGAACAGTAGCAACGCTATGCACACATCTTGTAGATTGGCTGACAAGTAGAGTTGAGCGAACACCTGGATGTTCGGGTTCGAGAAGTTCGGCCGAACTTCACAGAAATGTTCGGGTTCGGGATCCGAACCCGACCCGAACTTCGTCCCGAACCCGAACCCCATTGAAGTCAATGGGGACCCGAACTTTTCGGCACTAAAAAGGCTGTAAAACAGCCCAGGAAAGGGCTAGAGGGCTGCAAAAGGCAGCAAAATGTAGTTAAATCCCCTGCAAACAAAGGATAGGGAAATGAATAAGAATAAAAATAAAATAAATAAAAATTAACCAATATCAATTGGAGAGAGGTCCCATAGGAGAGAATCTGGCTTCATGTCAGCAGAGAATCAGTCTTCATGTCATAGCAGAGAATCAGGCTTCACGTCACCCACCACTGTAACAGTCCATTGTCAGATATTTAGGCCCCGGCACCCAGGCAGAGGAGAGAGGTCCCATAACAGAGATTCAGGCTTCATGTCAGCAGAGAATCAGTCTTCATGTCATAGCAGAGAATCATGCTTCACGTCACCCACCACTGGAACAGTCCATTGTCAGATATTTTTAGGTCCCGGCACCCAGACAGAGGAGAGGTTCATTCAACTTTGGGTTGCCCCGCAATATAATGGTAAAATAAAAATAAAAATAGTATGGATATGTAGAGAGAATCTCTAAATCGCACATCCTCATACCTATGCTTCTGATATACAACTGTTTTCAATTATCAGCATTTCTTATGATAAAACATGGCTATACAGCGATGCTATCAATCATTTGCTGTGCACTATATAGAGGCAATTAGTATACAGTTTGATCAAAGCGCATAGGCCCACTTACCGCGACAAGGATGCCTCTTGTTTAAGTGGGAACCTACTCTAACCATGGCGCAGAGCCGTGCGGCGACCGACACGCCTCCACACCGCTCCAGCAGGCAATGGGATCCAGCAGCCGCACAGCGACCCCACTGTACAGTGAGGCCACATGGGCCCCGGGTCCCATCACTCCACCAGCACGGCACAGAAGCAGAGACGGCCGCCGTCCAGCGCCGCATGTGAACTGGTGCAAATGGCTCACCTGTTCACAGCCTCTCAGGAACTCCAACTGAGATGTGGTAGGAATATATAAACCCTTTGCAGACTTCTGCTAATTAAAAAGCACCTGAGCCACATGGGGAGGAGTGCTGATTCAGGGGAGGGGGGAAAAAGAAGTTTATAGCATAAATTGTATGGATATGTAGAGAGAATCTCTAAATCGCACATCCTCATACCTATGCTTCTGATATACAACTGTTTTCAATTATCAGCATTTCTTATGATAAAACATGGCTATACAGCGATGCTATCAATCATTTGCTGTGCACTATATAGAGGCAATTAGTATACAGTTTGATCAAAGCGCATAGGCCCACTTACCGCGACAAGGATGCCTCTTGTTTAAGTGGGAACCTACTCTAACCATGGCGCAGAGCCGTGCGGCGACCGACACGCCTCCACACCGCTCCAGCAGGCAATGGGATCCAGCAGCCGCACAGCGACCCCACTGTACAGTGAGGCCACATGGGCCCCGGGTCCCATCACTCCACCAGCACGGCACAGAAGCAGAGACGGCCGCCGTCCAGCGCCGCATGTGAACTGGTGCAAATGGCTCACCTGTTCACAGCCTCTCAGGAACTCCAACTGAGATGTGGTAGGAATATATAAACCCTTTGCAGACTTCTGCTAATTAAAAAGCACCTGAGCCACATGGGGAGGAGTGCTGATTCAGGGGAGGGGGGAAAAAGAAGTTTATAGCATAAATTGTATGGATATGTAGAGAGAATCTCTAAATCGCACATCCTCATACCTATGCTTCTGATATACAACTGTTTTCAATTATCAGCATTTCTTATGATAAAACATGGCTATACAGCGATGCTATCAATCATTTGCTGTGCACTATATAGAGGCAATTAGTATACAGTTTGATCAAAGCGCATAGGCCCACTTACCGCGACAAGGATGCCTCTTGTTTAAGTGGGAACCTACTCTAACCATAGCGCAGAGCCGTGCGGCGACCTGAATCAGCACTCCTCCCCATGTGGCTCAGGTGCTTTTTAATTAGCAGAAGTCTGCAAAGGGTTTATATATTCCTACCACATCTCAGTTGGAGTTCCTGAGAGGCTGTGAACAGGTGAGCCATTTGCACCAGTTCACATGCGGCGCTGGACGGCGGCCGTCTCTGCTTCTGTGCCGTGCTGGTGGAGTGATGGGACCCGGGGCCCATGTGGCCTCACTGTACAGTGGGGCCGCTGTGCGGCTGCTGGATCCCATTGCCTGCTGGAGCGGTGTGGAGGCGTGTCGGTCGCCGCACGGCTCTGCGCCATGGTTAGAGTAGGTTCCCACTTAAACAAGAGGCATCCTTGTCGCGGTAAGTGGGCCTATGCGCTTTGATCAAACTGTATACTAATTGCCTCTCTATAGTGCACAGCAAATGATTGATAGCATCGCTGTATAGCCATGTTTTATCATAAGAAATGCTGATAATTGAAAACAGTTGTACATCAGAAGCATAGGTATGAGGATGTGCGATTTAGAGATTCTCTCCACATATCCAAAAATAAAAATAGGATTGAATGAGGAAGTGCCCTGGAGTACAATAATATATGGTTAAGGGGAGGTAGTTAATGTCTAATCTGCACAAGGGATGGACAGGTCCTGTGGGATCTATGCCTGGTTCATTTTTATGAACGTCAGCTTGTCCACATTGGCTGTAGACAGGCGGCTGCGTTTGTCTGTAATGACGCCCCCTGCCATGCTGAATACACGTTCAGACAAAACGCTGGCCGCCGGGCAGGCCAGCACCTCCAAGGCATAAAAGGCTAGCTCTGGCCAAGTGGACAATTTGGAGACCCAGAAGTTGAATGGGGCCGAACCATCAGTCAGTACGTGGAGGGGTGTGCACACGTACTGTTCCACCATGTTAGTGAAATGTTGCCTCCTGCATACACGTTCCGTATCAGGTGGTGGTGCAGTTAGCTGTGGCGTGGTGACAAAACTTTTCCACATCTCTGCCATGCTAACCCTGCCCTCAGAGGAGCTGGCCGTGACACAGCTGCGTTGGCGACCTCTTTCTCCTCCTCTGCCTTCGCCTTGGGCTTCCACTTGTTCCCCTGTGACATTTGGGAATGCTCTCAGTAGCGCGTCTACCAACGTGCGCTTGTACTCGCGCATCTTCCTATCACGCTCCAGTGTAGGAAGTAAGGTGGGCACATTGTCTTTGTACCGTGGATCCAGCAGGGTGGCAACCCAGTAGTCCGCACACGTTAAAATGTGGGCAACTCTGCTGTCATTGCGCAGGCACTGCAGCATGTAGTCGCTCATGTGTGCCAGGCTGCCCAGGGGTAAGGACAAGCTGTCCTCTGTGGGAGGCGTATCATCATCGTCCTGCGTTTCCCCCCAGCCACGCACCAGTGATGGGCCCGAGCTGCG
This sequence comes from Bufo bufo, assembly GCF_905171765.1. Classification (NCBI taxonomy): domain Eukaryota; kingdom Metazoa; phylum Chordata; class Amphibia; order Anura; family Bufonidae; genus Bufo; species Bufo bufo. The sequence continues at coordinate 208,977,327 of NC_053390.1, forward strand.
TTGGGTGCCACCCCGCTGTGAACATGCTTCATCCTCATCCTCCTCCTCCTCCACCTCCTCCTCATCCTCGTCCTCCTCATCCTCCAGTAGTGGGCCCTGTCTGGCCACATTTGTACCTGGCCTCTGCTGTTGCAAAAAACCTCCCTCTGAGTCACTTCGAAGAGACTGGCCTGAAAGTGCTAAAAATGATCCCTCTTCCTCCTCCTCCTCCTCCTCCTCCTGGGCCACCTCCTCTTCCATCATCGCCCTAAGTGTTTTCTCAAGGAGACATAGAAGTGGTATTGTAACGCTGATAACGGCGTCATCGCCACTGGCCATGTTGGTGGAGTACTCGAAACAGCGCAACAGGGCACACAGGTCTCGCATGGAGGCACAGTCATTGGTGGTGAAGTGGTGCTGTTCCGCAGTGCGACTGACCCGTGCGTGCTGCAGCTGAAACTCCACTATGGCCTGCTGCTGCTCGCACAGTCTGTCCAGCATGTGCAAGGTGGAGTTCCACCTGGTGGGCACGTCGCATATGAGGCGGTGAGCGGGAAGGCCGAAGTTACGCTGTAGCGCAGACAGGCGAGCAGCGGCAGGATGTGAACGCCGGAAGCGCGAACAGACGGCCCGCACTTTATGCAGCAGCTCTGACATGTCGGGGTAGTTGTGAATGAACTTCTGCACCACCAAATTCAGCACATGCGCCAGGCAAGGGATGTGCGTCAAACCGGCTAGTCCCAAAGCTGCAACGAGATTTCGCCCATTATCGCACACCACCAGGCCAGGCTTGAGGCTCACCGGCAGCAACCACTCGTCGGTCTGTTGTTCTATACCCCGCCACAACTCCTGTGCGGTGTGGGGCCTGTCCCCCAAACATATGAGTTTCAGAATGGCCTGCTGACGTTTACCCCAGGCTGTGCTGAAGTTGGTGGTGAAGGTGTGTGGCTGACTGGATGAGCAGGTGGAAGAAGAGGAGGAGGAAGCTGAGTAGGAGGAGGAGGAGACAGGAGGCAAAGAATGTTGCCCTGCGATCCTTGGCGGCATAAGGACGTGCGCCAAACAGCTCTCCGCCTGGGGCCAAGCCGCCACTACATTTACCCAGTGTGCAGTTAGTGAGATATAGCGTCCCTGGCGTTGCGCAGTGCACACTTGATTTTATCGGATACTTGGTTGTGCAGGGAAGGCACGGCTCTCTTGGAGAAGTAGTGCCGGCTGGGAAGAACATACTGTGGGACAGCAAGCGACATGAGCTGTTTGAAGCTGTGTGTGTCCACCAGCCTAAATGACAGCATTTCATAGGCCAGTAGTTTAGAAATGCTGGCATTCAGGGCCAGGGATCGAGGGTGGCTAGGTGGGAATTTACGCTTTCTCTCAAATGTTTGTGAGATGGAGAGCTGAACGCTGCCGTGTGACATGGTTGAGATGCTTGGTGACGCAGGTGGTGGTGTTGGTGGTACATCCCATGTTTGCTGGGCGGCAGGTGCCAACGTTCCTCCACAGGCAGAGGAAGAGGCCGAGGCGGCGGCAGCAGAAGAGGCCGAGGCGGCAGCAGCAGAAGAGGTAGCAGGGGGAGCCTGAGTGACTTCCTTGTTTTTAAGGTGTTTACTCCACTGCAGTTCATGCTTTGCATGCAGGTGCCTGGTCATGCAGGTTGTGCTAAGGTTCAGAACGTTAATGCCTCGCTTCAGGCTCTGATGGCACAGCGTGCAAACCACTCGGGTCTATATAATGTAATGACCGGCGTCACGCACAGGGAGGGAAAAGGGAAAGCCCTGCCCAAGGGAGAGGGAAAGGTGGTGACCCCTGACTCACCTTGCGGCTGGCACATGACTGCCCTGACGTCCCTAGACGGGTTCCTCACCCGTGCGGCGATCACGTGCCTAAACCCTGGCTTTCCCTAGAATGAGCCCTAGATAGTGAACGGGCCGGTGGGATCGCTAGTCCGCACCACTGACACTAAGAGGGAAACACCAGGGAGAGGACAGACAATACAGACAAACACATACATCCAGGTGGGCGACCACAGCAGACCACAAAGGTCCAACAGGGATCCGGAGGGTAACGTTCTGGACCAACAACCAGAGAACGCAGCAACACAGCTCCAGAGGGTCAGTATAGAAGTCCAGGCAGGAAGCTCTATATCTGGCAACCAGAGAAGTGTGAGAGGGGAATATAAGGAGGTTGGGAGTGCTGGACAAGGAACAGCTGAGGAGAAGGAGCTACGGATCCCTGAGTGAGCCAAAAAGGGTTGCAAAGCAAACCCAGAAAGCTACCATAAGGAAACAGCCCTATATTACATAGAGCACGCAGCCAACCGCTGTGACTTCCTGACCCCGGGTATAACGGAGTCAGGCGTGGGTCTTGACACCCTCGTGACAACTTGGATATGCACAGTAGCGTGTGTGTTAAGTTATTGAGAATGACCCTATCAGCACCTTGAATCTAATATACCCTTTTAGGGATAGATTTAAAGTAGGCCTGATACAGCAGAAACCACTAATTTAGGAAATTGCTAGGTTGGGAATTGTATTTCAACCCAGAACAAAAACTGTGCTTTGACGGACACAATATAACTTGACCAGCTATCAGCACAATTAACCCCCTCAGGTGCGGCACCTGAAGGGGTTAATTGTGCTGATCACGGCCCCCTGTAAGAGATCAGGGCTGCCAGGCAGCAGGGGGTAGACCCTCCCCCCCCTCCCCAGTTTGAATATCATTGGTGGCCAGTGCGCCCCCCCCCTCCCTCTATTATAATAATTCGTTGGTGGCACAGTGTGCGCCCCCCATCGGCTCCCCCTCCCTCTATAGCATTTACAACATTGGTGGCCAGTGTGCAGCCTCCCATCTCCCCCCCCCCATCATTGGTGGCAGCGGAGTTCCGATCGGAGTCCCAGTTTAATCGCTGGGGCTCCGATCGGTAACCATGGCAACCAGGACGCTACTACAGTCCTGGTTGCCATGGTTACTTAGCAATAGTACAATAGTAGAAGATTCATACTTACCGGCTGCTGCGATGTTCGTGTCCGTCCGGGAGCTCCACCTACTAGTAAGTGACAGGTCTGTGCGGCGCATTGCTAAATGAACTGTCACTTACCAGTAGGAGGAGCTCCCGGCCGGAAGCAGACATCGCAGCTCCCAGGTAAGTATGAATCTTTTACTATTGTACTATTGCTAGTAACCCGCTGCCACCAATGTTTGGGGGGGGGGAGATGGGAGGCCGCACAATGGCCACCAATGTTGTTAATGCTATAGAGGGAGGGGGGGGCCGATGGGGGGCGCACACTGTGCCACCAACGATTTATTACAATAGAGGGAGGAAGGGGGGGGCGCACACTGTGCCACCAACGATTTATTACAATAGAGGGAGGAAGGGGGGGGGCTCACACTGTGCCACCAATGATTTATTACAATAGAGGGAGGAAGAGGGGGGCGGACACTGTGCCACCAACAAATTATTACAATAGAGGGAGAAAGGGGGGGGGGGGGCGCACTGGCCACCAATGAAATTCAAACTGGGGGGGGGGGGGGGGGTCTGCCCTCTGCTGCCTGGCAGCCCTGATCTCTTACAGGGGGATATGATAGTACAATTAACCCCTTCAGGTGCGGCACCTGAGGGGTTAATTGTGCTGATCACGGCCCCCTGTAAGAGATCGGATGCTGCTAGGCAGCAGGGGGAAGTCATGTACACAGTTTGTAGTATATTCTAACTAGAAGCGTCCCCATCACCATGGGAACGCCTCTGTGTTAGAATATACTGTCGGAAATGAGGTTTCACGATCTAACTCATATCCGACAGTATATTCTAACATAGAGACGTTCCCATGGTGATGGGGACGCTTCAAGTTAAAATATACCATCGGATTGGAGAAAACTCCGATCCGATGGTATAAAAGGGACTCCAGACTTTACATTGAAAGTCAATGGGGAGGGATCCGTTTGAAATGGCACCATATTGTGTCAACGTCAAACGGATCCGTCCCCATTGACTTGCATTGTAATTCAGGACGGATCCGTTTGGCTCCGCACGGCCAGGCGGACACCAAAACGACTTTTTTTTCATGTCCGTGGATCCTCCAAAAATCAAGGAAGACCCAAGGACGAAAAAACGGTCACGGATCACGGGAAAACTGGACCCGTTTTTGCGGACCGCAAAAAAATACGTTCGTGTGCAGGAGGCCTTACTCAGCACTTTCCACAGACATTTCACTTTCAGTGTTACTCTGTACAGGAGGAACACTAACACTGTTGGAGTGGAAAAGTAGCTGCTTATTTTTGGAAGTTTCCCAGTTTTCAATTTCTCTTCCCTTTTCTGTTTACGTTTCTGAGCACCACTCTTATGTTGATAGGATGACATACTTGGAAAAACTAATTTTCTGTAAATAAAGTACAAAAAAAACTTAACCTAACATTACATGCTAATTTTTCTTATAATTCCACCATAAACTACAGCCCTGAATATGCGTCCCCAGCTCCTCCATGTGTCTCTCCACCCTCACCTCCAACTCTTTGTAGCATGGCCAAGCAGACTGATGTACGCGGTCTAAAAGGAAGTGCTTGTTGCTCTCAGTGAGCACTTCCAGTCAGACCACGGTCTACTTTGCCAATCTACATACAGTAACTAGCAAGAGGGGAGCATTGTGCCATGTGGTCCCCTACTGTCGGTCACCTACCGACTGTGCTCATCCCCACCTGTTGCGGCTGCGAACCGGCCCTGAAGTTATGCAGGCCTACCGGGATTTCTGACCCTCTGCATCGGCGTTACCGCCGCCAGCAAAAAGGTTTGTGCAACTTCCTGCTGGGGGCGGGCCCTCCCCCTCGTGCACTGACTGTGGCATTAGTCCAATGGGGCCCGGCTGTGGCCGCCAATGTAAGTTCTAAAGATACCACACACGGTTAGGGCTGCAGCTAACGATTATATGAATATATGATTTTACTTGAAAAATTATGTACAAAGGCCATATTAAAACAATTTTAGGAGTTACATAATTATAAAATTTTTAGGAAAAGGGGGACTATTTATTGAGGGAGGGGCTTATTTACATTTTAATAAAACTAGTCTGTATACCCTAGTATGTACATTCCTACTATACACATGGGGGTATGTGCAAACTGGGAAGAGAGTTGCATTATAGTGTCTGTAGTTCAGACTCTGTACTACAGATACTAAGGTGCAATGCTTTGCACATACCCCCATGTGTATAGCAATGTGCAAAGGCCTGGGACACTGTGGCAATGCGGCAGTAACAGTGGCAGCATGAGCCCTGAGCAGGGCACATTATACAGCGGGCAACTGGCCTACCGATGGCAGGTAGGCTTAGCGTGGTACGGGTGGGGTCCTCCAGGGCAGGCTGAGGCTCCATAAACGTACGCACGACGTAGCATTATGCACAACGTAGAGCACCAGGTGCCGGGGGGGGGATTGGGCGTTGGGGAGAGCTGCAGCGCCTGATTGGTGAGCGGAGGGTCAGAGGAAGGTGGGACTGAAAATCAGGGGTCAGGCACTTAACCATAGGTGTGCGCAGCCTATTGCATTAGGGTGTGCACCCTAAAGCACAAACACACACGCCGTGCGCGCGCATGTGTATATGTATGTATGTATGCGTATATATATATATATCATACACTGTATCTCACTATATACAAGATGATGATATACGGTATAGCATCTTCTTGTATATAGAGGACCACGCTGATGATATAACCTGGTTATCTCCTGTATATAATTATATATGTACAGCTGGTATAAGTTATACATTTTCTGTATACAGCGATATGGACCATGCTGGTATAACCTGGGCATCTCCTGTATATAATTATATATGTACAGCAGGTATAAGTTATACATCTTCTTGTATATAGTGATATGGACAATGCTGGTATAACCTGGGTATCTCCTGTATATAATTATATATGTACAGCTGGTATAACCTGGGTATCTCATGTATATAATTATATATGTACAGCTGGTATAATATACATAGGAGCTGTAGTAAATAGATCATGCTAGGAGTAGTAGTCTTGTTGATTACTACTCCTAGCATCCACTATGTACTTGTACCACCAGTGGGGCCCTATGTACTTTTGCATAGGGACTGCATGTGGTGCAAGTACATAGTGGATGGGATGCTAGGGGTGGTAGTCCTGATGACTACCACCCCTAGCATCCACTATGTACTTGCAGCACATGCAGTGCCTATGTAGTTTTGCATAGGCAATGCATGTGGTGCAAGTACATAGTGGATGAGATGCTAGGGGTAGTAGTCCTGTTGACTACCACCCCTAGCATCCACTATGTACTTGCACCACATGCAGTGCCTATGCAAAGCTACATAGGCACTGCATGTGGTGCAAGTACATAGTGGATGCTAGGGGTAGAAGTCCTGGTGACTACCACCCCTAGCATCCACTATGTACTTGCACCACATGCAGTGCCTATGTAGTTTTGCATAGGCACTGCATGTGGTGCAAGTACATAGTGGATGCTAGGGGTAGTAGTCCTGTTGACTACCACCCCTAGCATCCACTATGTACTTGCACCACATGCAGTGCCTATGCAAAACTACATAGGCACTGCATGTGGTGCAAGTACATAGTGGATGCTAGGGGTAGTAGTCCTGTTGACTACCACCCCTAGCATCCACTATGTACTTGCACCACATGCAGTGCCTATGTAGTTTTGCATAGGCACTGCATGTGGTGCAAGTACATAGTGGATGCTAGGGGTAGTAGTCCTGTTGACTACCACCCCTAGCATCCACTATGTACTTGCACCACATGCAGTGCCTATGTAGTTTTGCATAGGCACTGCATGTGGTGAAAGTACATAGTGGATGCTAGAGGTAGTAGTCCTGTTGACTACCACCCCTAGCATCCACTATGTACTTGCACCACATGCAGTGCCTATGTAGTTTTGCATAGGCACTGCATGTGGTGCAAGTACATAGTGGATGCTAGGGGTAGTAGTCCTTTTGACTACCACCCCTAGCATCCACTATGTACTTGCACCACATGCAGTGCCTATGTAGGTTTGCATAGGCACTGCATGTGGTGCAAGTACATAGTGGATGCTAGGGGTAGTAGTCCTACAAAATGTTCACTCTTTTTTTTTTTTCTCATGTAGTCCAAAATATATTCCCTAAAAAAAAATTGCCAAAGGAAAAAAATAAGAATTTGCCTTGCTCGCAAGATCAGGGAAAGGGAAACCGAAGCAGGCCAGCCAGAAGGAAGTTCAAATTTTAAAAATTTCAACTAGAATGTCAAGTAAGTATTATTTGTGTGGGTTTTTTGTATTAATAATATTTATAATAATAATCAAATTTTATTTTTTTATTTTTTTAAACAAGCTCATCATCTTCTACTGAGGCCGGGACCTCTCCTCCAAGACGTCGACGTAGACATGATACGGTAAATAAAAATTGGAAGCATTCTGCATTATAATATTATGAACGCATTTTAAATATTTCTTTTTTTATTTTACAGTCATCATCTGCGGAGGAGAGGCCTCGCGGCCCAGAGACCGCTGGAGAGGAGGAAGTTGGTGGTAGAGGACAGGAAACGGTAAATATTTAGTATTTATTTATTTATTTTTTTAGCTCAATATTATGATTTGTATATTTAATTTTTTTTTATTATTGTTATTTCTATTACAGGCCGCTCGTCCCGTTGACTCCAATAGAGGTCGTCAATCAAAAGCCAGAGGAAGTCGGGGAGCCCGCGGCGGTCGTGTTCGTGTGAGTATTTCCTCAGAGTATTTTTAATTGCAAATCTGTTAAAGGGATTCTGTCACCAGGTTTGGGGCTATAGAGATACGGACATGCACGGCTAGATCGCCGCTAGCATGTCTGCAATATATGTGTCCTATAGGGCTGTGTGGTTTTAATTTCTTTAAAAAAGGATTTTATAGATATGTAAATGAGTGTTGAATGTGTCCAAGGGGCTGCACTAACCTTCCTTGTGCCCAGCCGTGCCCAGCCACGCCCGCCTGTGAAAGAGCCCAGCACTGCCTATGAAGGAGCCCAGCACTGCCTATGTCTCCTCCTTTCATCAACAATAGATAGCCGTAATCTCGCGACAATCTAGCCGTGCATGTCCGTATGTCTATAGCCCCAAACCTGGTGACAGAATCCCTTTAAACATGAGATTATAATTAATATATTTTTTTAAATATTTTTAGGGTTCCAGACGCTCCACCAGAACGGATGAGGAGGAATTTGGCAGTTGTATTATTGACAATGAACTCCTTATCCAGATGGTGGAGGACAGACCACCACTGTGGGACCACAGGGACCGCCGCCATGCTGACCATCATGCTACCCGGCTCCTCTGGCTTGAGATATGCGAAGTCTTAGTGGCTAATTGGGACGACCTCAATGAGAGTCAACGGGAGGAGTGCCGTAAGTATACAGTAGTATAATGCACATGTGTACTTTTCAATCAAAATTGGTTTTGTGTCTGGTTGAAGTTGGTCACTGCTACCTATAGTGAACATCAATAATTTTTTTATTGTTGTTGTGGCAGGTTCAAACAAATACTAAACCATTTTTGATGTCTGTAAAAAATTATTATAATATTAATATATTTTTTTTTTTCTTGTGGACAGGGACTACAATCCTGGTGCGGTGGAGGTCAATGAGGGACCGCTATAAGAAGGACTACAACGAGGAGGTCAAGCGCCCGAGTGGTTCCAGAGCAAGCCAAAAGCGGCCGTACCGGTATGCGGCCGCATTAGGTTTTCTGCGTAGAACCCTCCAGCTGTGAAGGTAAGCTCAAATGTTTATAATAATTATGAATGTTAATCTCCAATCTATGTATGTGGCCTAGGCAGACTGTCATTTGACATTCTGTCCGGGACATCCACATATAGTTCCCTATTTGTCCATTTATTTCATTTTTTTTCCTTTACAGCACATCTAGCAGTACTCGGGCGCACCAACCTCCTCGGGAAGTCCTTCCAGAGGCCGGAGCACAAGAGGCGGTCCCCGAAGAGCCGCCCACCGCGGGTCCCTCACGTCCTACTCCAACAGCTGGTCGGGACCTCAATGTTCCCCTACCTGTGCCCTCTGGCGACTCAACAATGGCCACAATGGCACCACTTTTTGAGGCATTGATGCGTCACCAGAGGACCGGTAGGAGGATCTCACAAGGCTCGTTTACGAGTCCTTGATGGGATTCACCAATAGAGTTGCCGCTTTGGAGGACCAAGTGCGACGTCTGCAGGAGGGGGCAGTGCATATGTCGCAATTGAGTCCTGTGCATCACTATTGGTATTCTTTGCTCCCCGTGATGGAACAATTTACGCCCGACCAGTTGTTTGAGGCCTGAAGACAGGTGGACAGTGTCTTGTGGCAAGTTCAGCACCGCCCGACATCCTATCCCCCGTCCATGCCCTATCCCCATCTATGCCCTATCCCCCATCCATGCCCTATCCCCCATCACAACCTCAACAACCCCCTACCCAAACTACCTACCTACCTCCTCAGCCCCCATCCCAGCGTACCCATCCCCATTCCCATTCCACCGAGCACTTTTCTCAGCACTTTTCTCCTTCTCCTCCTCATTACTTTCCTACTACCAGTTTCACCACTCCTTCTACTATTGCTCGGTCAACTCCTTCTCCTGCTCCCCCATCCAGATTGAATACTCCCTCTGCTGTGCTTACCACAACACACACTTTTATGTCCACAGGGGAACAGGAACGAGGGGGACCAACCAGTGATCAACCCTCCACCACCCAACCTTCTAATCCCACCGGTCCTACTTACAGGCATTTGTAGCCTTTTTTTTATGTTTTGTTTACAAAAAGTTATTTATATTATTTAAAAATATTTATTTTTAAAATAAAAATGTTATTGTTTCAAAATTTTATTTGTTTTGTATTTATTAAAAAAAATTCTCACATCGCTTTTGAAGCGAACTATACTTGGTTCGCTCCACCAGCGATGGGAGATTACTTTAGTGTATGTAGAAAAGGTCTTAAAAAATGTCCAAGCGCCAGTGGAGCGACACAAGTATGTGTCGCTCCTCTAGCGTTGGGCAGATTACTACCACATAACAGGCCTGATAAAATCTACCTGCGCCAGTGGAGCGACACAAGTATGTGTCGCTCCTCTAGCATTGGGCAGATTACTACTACATAACAGGCCTGATAAAATCTACCTGCGCCAGTGGAGCGACACAAGTATGTGTCGCTCCTCTAGCGTTGGGCAGATTACTACTACATAACAGGCCTGATAAAATCTACCTGCGCCAGTGGAGCGACACAAGTATGTGTCGCTCCTCTAGTGTTGGGCAGATTACTACTACATAACAGGCCTGATAAAATCTACCTGCGCCAGTGGAGCGACACAAAGATGTGTCGCTCCTCTTGCGTTGGGCAGATTACTACTACATAACAGGCCTGATAAAATCTTCATGCGCCAGTGGAGCGACACAAAGATGTGTCGCTCCTCTTGCGTTGGGCAGATTACTACTACATAACATTCCTGATAAAATCTTCCTGCGCCAGTGGAGCGACACAAAGATGTGTCGCTCCTCTTGCGTTGGGCAGATTACTACTACATAACATGCCTGATAAAATCTACCTGCGCCAGTGGAGCGACACAAAGATGTGTCGCTCCTCGATGTGTCACTCCTCTAGCGTTAGAAGATTGAAAATGAGTATCTAAAAACAAGCCTCACATAATATAACATCATCAGTGTAGCAAAGCAAGAATGTGTTTCTCTTCTATCGTGGTGAAAATAATTGGCATCTCGCTGTCCTCCGGTTTCTGTTCCAAATTGAATGATTCCTTTTTAAGGAGGCAGTTGTGTAACACAACAGCACACTTTACAACCTAAAACCTTCATATGAATTGGTTTGGTAGAAATCCGCCATTTTGCGACCAAAATTCCAAATGTACATTCAACCATTCTTCGAGCCCTGGTCAAGCGGTAGTTGTATGTCCGTTTTGTTAAATTGAATCCGCGGCTTGAATAAGGTTTCAGAAGATTTCCACACATTTGGAAGGCCTCATCACCAACCAATACAAACGGCATGGGTGGGGCATCAGTACCTGGCAGTGGTTGAGGCTGAGGGAAATCAAATTGTCTGTTATATAGACTACGGCCCATATAAGAATTTTTAAATACCATGGAATCGTTGGTGCGTCCATAGGCCTCTACGTCGACGGCAACAAAACGATATTGTGCATCAGCGATGGCCATTAGGATTATTGAAAAATATTTCTTATAGTTGTAAAACTCTGATCCGGTTCCTTGGGGCTTGATTATTCTAATATGTTTCCCGTCTACCGCACCTATGCGGTTGGGAAACTGACAAATGTCCCTATATTTTTCAGCAATTTCTGCCCAATGCTGTCTAGTTGGATGTGGAATAAATTCATCATAAAGTTGATCCCACAAAACACGCATGAGTCCTTCACAATTATGGAAACAGTCGATATGCCAAGGCGAAATTGGAAATGGAGTGAGCTGAAATTTTTTCCATTTGCAAGAAACCTAAAAAAAAAAAAAATTAAAGGTATTAGATTTTTAAAAAAAAATAATATACAAGGTATATCAGACACAATTCTATGGGACCTTTTATTAATATTTATCTTCCAACAAGATTTTTTATGTAGACAATAAAAATGTTTAAAAAAAAATAAGGATAAAGGTTTCTTCTCCATGGTGACCGATATTGATCACAGTTCATTCGACATCGTTTGACCATTATATGGATTGAAACTTTAAAAGATGCAGAATTAAAAATAATAATGCTGAGCATCACTTGTGGCCTATGCACTTTGTACAATGATCACAGAAAAATTTAAAAAAATTTGTTTCAAATTTTTTTATAGTTTCACACTACCAAAGAGCAGCTTTAAATTTTTTTATAAAAATGTATAGCAGAAGGAGGCGGCTCTCCACTGGTTTTCTGGAGAAGGTGCTCTTGCTCAATTTGACTCACCCTTGTCAATTTTGAAAATAGGTTTAAAATAAAGTATTAATGAGCAGGCACTCTATTTATGGGCTCATGGAAGGCAATTTTATTAAATATTAATATAGAGTTAAATAAGCATATAAACCATGAAATAACGACAATTAGATACAAATAATTCATATAAATATTCTAGCAGCAATATCAATATATAAGACAATCCATAAATAGCAACAAATGTCAATTGATTAATAACGATTGGAGGATAGTAGCAAATATAAGCAGCAATTGATGATAAATAAATATAAAATGCAGGAGTATCCTTTAAAATGGAATTAGTGGCAAATAGTTCAATATGACAATCCCCATATAGTATACTCCACTATTTGTTCGGGGATCAAATGACTATATAGTGTAGCAACAGTGTTCTTGATTTTAACTGTTTATGAGCATACCGCTGTTAGCGTGACTGTAATTAGTCACTGAATGTCTCTTTTTTCTTTTCTTCTTATGTAAAAAAGATATTCAGATGCAGTCTCGTTTTTATAGTGCACATTTAGATGTTTTACTCACGGTTCAGCTGTTATCAGGTGCGGCGTCCCGCTCTTGTTCTGAGAACAGACTGACCTTCTTAGTTCGGGACCTCCGGTCACAGCTTGCTTTAAAAGTCGGCGTGCCACATGTTATGGCGGCGTCTCTGTTCAATGTTTGCAACGCCCCTTCAGTGTTTGGATCGCCTTATCACTTCTTTATTCCAGCTGCCGGGGTTCCGCTTTATAAATATTCGTGAGTGTCTTTAAGTTCAATTTCTCTTGAAGCACTCCAGTAGTGTAATTTCAGTCTTTGTATGCTTGTTCACCCAAACATGTTTCGGAGCTCAAACTCGCTCCTTCCTCAGTGGTCAAGCATATTTCTCCTCATGTTCCCCTTTTATCCTATGTCGGTCTATCAGAAAAACCGGACTTTAATCCTGAATGGTGTCTTTATAAGATCCATTATATTAATTTTCAATTCTCTATTATGGAGATATTTGAATCATTTCTTAGTTTCTCCTAATCAGAGTGCTGTTATTCATAGATTTTCATTTTATATGCAATCATTTATGAAGTATAAAAGATATATATATTTATTAAAAAATAAAAACTCATTAAAACATTATTATAAAATATCACAAGGATATGTCGATATATCAATTATTACGAGGAAAGTCTGTAGCCATAAACATAATTATAATCATAAAAAATATAGAATATAAAATATGAAAGTGAATTTACACATATAAAAATCAGTTTTACAAAATTGGTATATATATACATTTTAAAGTAGGTATCCATATAAATTTTCCAAAGATGTATATAGACTTCTAAACAATATGTTGTTTTATAGGGGACCCCTAGTTAAGGAAAGACGGGGGTGCTGATTTAAAACAGAAACCACCGTCGTCCGTCAACCAGGGGCACCTCATTTTACAGGAAGCCAAAAATCTCGAGTTCAGCATTCAAGCCATTAGGTTGAATGGAGTCAAACTCAAAGATTTTTCTTGATTCCTGTCGAGACATTCTGGATATGTGGTCCCCTCCCCTCCAGTGTTTGTTGATTTTTTCAAATGCTATAAACACTAGGCCAGCGGGGTTCTGGTTATGGTATTGTTTGAAATGTCTTGACAGGACATGTTTTTCGTATCCTTTCTTTATGTTGCCGATATGCTAAGCTATCCTGGTTTTTAAAAGTCTTTTCGTACGGCCTATGTATTGTTTGCCGCAGGGGCACTGGATCAAATATAATACATTATCCGAGTTACATGTAAGTAGGTCATTTATTTCAATTTTAAAATTGTTTTGTGTAGACTGTACTTCTATTGTTTTTCTTGGAAAAGTTGTTTGTTTACAGTTTGAACATTTTCCGCACCTAAAGAACCCTTTTAAATGATCCCAATGTTGAAGAATTCCTTTCTTTTTTGTTATAGTTTGTTTTGTCGTCGGTGCTATTTTGCATCCTAGGTTTTGTGCTTTTGTATACACAAATTGTGGGTTTTTTGATATTAATGCACCTATCGTTTTATCCTCTAGGATGTGATGCCAATAGCGTCTAATGATTCTTTCCACCTTTTTATATTCTGGGTTAAAGGGTAGAATGATTTTTGGTGTTCCATCTTTTAAGTTCCTACTGACATTATCTTTATTTTTATTTTTATTTTTGTCACCCCCATTTTTTGGTTCAAAAAAGGAATTTCTCTCTTTTTTTCTTATTTTGCATAGTGATTCTTCCACTATGTCTATTGGATAGTTTTTATCTAAGAAACAAGTTTTCATATTCTCAGCTTCCTTTTCAAACTGCTCCACTTTTGTACAATTCCGTTTAAGCCTACCAAATTGACCTGTTGGAATGTTCAGCAGCCATCTAGGGAGATGGCAGCTGCTAAATAAAATATAACTATTTCTCGATATTGGTTTTTGGAAAGTGCTAATTATGTATCTTCCCTCTTCATTCCTTATTAGTAAATCCAAATATTCGATTTCCATATTATTCACATTGCTAGTAAATTTTAAATTAAGAGTATTCATATTTATATCCTCTAAAAAGTTTAAAAGTTCCTCTCTTCCACTTTTCCAGATAAAAATGACGTCATCTATAAAACGTTGCCAGAGCACCAGATCTGTCCCCAGTCTTGGACAATGTAAATGTCCTCCCAATCTGTCATAAATAAATTTGCGTAACTGGGGGCAAATCTGGGGCCCATGGCAGTCCCCCTTGTTTGAAAATAAAAATCGGATCCAAAATAAAAATTGTTATGTGCCAAGATAAAATTTACCCCATCCTCTAAAAAACCTATCTGTTCAGTATGCAGTCCACTATTTTTCTCTAGTTAGCTTTTCATTGCTGCTACTCCCTGTTCATGATTTATTATAGTATATAGGGAGTTCACATCTAACGTCCCCATAATCCAATCTGGATTACATTCCAGTTTTTCCAGGGTTTCAATGATCTGTGTACTATCTTTTATGTATGACGCACTTTTCTTTACTGACGGTTGTAGCATTCTATCTATGTATTGTGATAGATTTGAGGTTAGGGATCCGATCCCTGAAATTATAGGACGGCCGGGGGGGTTTTTGGGGTCTTTATGGACTTTAGGGAGACAATAAAACACTGGTAGTCTCCGTTGTGTTTTAGTAATAAAATCATATTCCTGCTGTAGTAAAATATTGCTGTCTAGTCCTTTTTTGCAATACTGTAGGAGTTCCTGATAAAATTGTTCTCCTGGATCCCCTTTTAGTTTGGTATAAGTGTTTGAGTCTCTCAATTGTCTCAAACATTCGTTATTGTATTTTTCTGCATCCATTATTATTATAGCTCCTCCTTTATCAGCTGGTCGTATTATCAAATTTTCTTGTTTTTGAAGCTGTTTGATTGCCTGTCTTTCTTGGTTCGTTATATTGTTTTTAGTGTTTCGTCCATTTTTTAATTTCCTTATATCTGAACTAAAACACTGTCTAAAAGCTGCAATTTCCTGACCTATTTCTTGTCTAGGGAATTTTTTTGAGGTTTCTTTTAGTTCTGTGTGTATATATCTATAATTTTTCTTCACCTGTTCTAAGGTCGGATTTTTTAGAAAATACTTCTTCAAGCAAATTTTTCTTATGAATTCTTCTACCCCGATGTAAGCCTCAAATTTATTCATTTTGGAAGTGGGTGCGAATTTTAAACCTTTATTTAATATCTTAATTTGTGCATCAGCCAATTTTGTGTCACTCAAATTAATGATAGCATCTGCTCCTTTTATGTCCTGTGGTGATAATTTCCTTCGTCCTCTCCGTGTTTTCTTCTGTTTTTGTGTTGTGTTTTTTCTTTGTGATAATGTGTGTCCCCATTGTCCCTTATTGGTGTCAGCCACTGTGTGTCCTGTGTGTGTTGTGTTCTGTTCGATTGATAATTCCTGTAATGTTGGTGTCTGTGACGTAGGTTGTATTGGTGTTTCAACTGTGGGGGTGAATAGTGTCTCCTCATTGTTGCTGAATGTTGACGTTCTAGTGATCTTTGTGATCTGTGTCGTGTCCTTGTTCTGTGGTGAGGGGGGTTCCCATCTAAAAAATGTTGTTCATTAGAAAGGGCTTCATATTTATTTGTGACTGGTATGTTGTATCTAGTCTCCTGTGTTTTTTGAGTATTCTCTTGTGTTCTTTCTTTTTCCTCTCTTCTCTGAATATTATCTCTATTTTCCGAATTTTCTTGTTCCTCTCTGACAGGTTCTATCCTCGTGTTATATTTATATTTTTTAATTTTTTTGTTCAAAATTTCTTGTTCTAGCTTATCAAGGCTTCTACATAGTCTTTCTTGCCATCTGTTATATTCTTCGTTTTTGGGAAACTTATCTATCTTTATTTTTATTTGGTTTATTTTCTCATTTATCTGTTCCAATATTTGACCCCTTCTTTTCACTATTAATTTTATTAGAGATAGTGATTGTGTCAGTAACAGCATGTCCCATTCTTCATTGAAATCTGGGCTGCAAAGGTCTTGGGCAGGAGTTTTTGTTAGTAATAACCCTTTAGGTGCTTTACCTATATGTAGGTATTGATTAAGGGTTTTTATCTCCCACCTTTGACGCAATTGTTTATGTAAAAGATATTCTACTTCTTTAAATGTCTCTGACATATTTTTCTCAACTGGTGATTCAATATTTGGATTCACTGATTGATTAAATATAAATTCCTCTATTTTTTGTCTTTTTGTCTCCACATGGTCCCATATATCCATATTCCCTGTGGGAGCTCTGCCTCGTAAGGGTGAAGAAATTCTTAAAAATGTACAGCAGAAAGAGGCGGCTTTCCACTTTTTTTCTGGAGAAGGTGCTCTTGCTCAATTTGACTCACCCTTGTCAATTTTGAAAATAGGTTTAAAATAAAATATTAATGAGCAGGCACTCTATTTATGGGCTCATGGAAGGCAATTTTATTAAATATTAATATAGAGTTAAATAAGCATATAAACCATGAAATAACGACAATTAGATACAAATAATTCATATAAATATTCTAGCAGCAATATCAATATATAAGACAATCCATAAATAGCAACAAATGTCAATTGATTAATAACGATTGGAGGATAGTAGCAAATATAAGCAGCAATTGATGATAAATAAATATAAAATGCAGGAGTATCCTTTAAAATGGAATTAGTGGCAAATAGTTCAATATGACAATCCCCATATAGTATACTCCACTATTTGTTCGAGGATCAAATGACTATATAGTGTAGCCGTACAAACAGGAAAAAGAAAAAGAACGAAGCGGCACTGCAAGAGTCAGGCAAGTGAAGCCGGTACTCTGACTGGCTCAGATAGCGGCACCGCAGCAAAACATACACTCCGTCTGTGGTGCTCAGCATTAGATAAAGGTCATATCGATAGTGCGCATGTAGAGAGATCAGAAATAATATGCGGCACTCACCGGAATCTTCACAAGGTGATGTTCTTTATTAGTCCTTCATACAGGACAGAAAGATAGGGTACTGGGGCGGACAGGTTCCTGCAGGTGAATGGCGGCTACGGCCGTTTCGCGCTATGGATTGCGCTTCTTCTGGCCGCACTAATCGTCAGGGCGCAGCATTGCGCCATATATACGCGACGCTCCACAGCCGGCATCATGTGCAGCAGCTGTGCGCCGCCAGTAAATGACGAAAAACTATATGACAAAAGGGAACAAGACAAATCACACAGACAAATGTAAGAAACAAATATAAAAACAGACAGACACAGGTTGGATGGATCGCATTGGCACGGCAGCTATACCATATGCAGCAATCATAAATGTAGATAATAATATTATACGGTGCAGCGTTAGGAGAAAAAAACTGGGCAAAGGGGAGTTAATCCCTTAAAGGGACCTGAGGTTCATTTTGGAAAAGCTGGCTCACACCTGCAAACAGACTTTTGGCAACCCGCTCTTAAAGGAACACGGACATGTCGTTCCTATCGTTCAGTCCTGCCGCTCCAGTGGCTTGAGTGGAAAGAATCCACCTTGCTTCCCTCTGCAGGAGCAGCCGGTGACGATCCCCTCCCCTAGGAATGGATCGGACCTGCTCCACTCCCGCAAAGGAAAGACAACGCGGACGGCCACCATGTGCGGCCCTGATATGTTCAATCAGGCGGGGACATCCTCTACCTGAACGAATGGAACTGACATGTTCCCGTATTCGCTCAAAGAGCGGGCGAATCGTTTTACCGATGTAATATCTATTACATGGACAGAAAACGACGTACACAACGTAGGGCGTCCGGCATGTTATAAAATCCCGTACCACATGCTGAACCCCTCCTATTTGTAACCACTTGCCACAATTATTTAGTGCGCAAAAGGAGCAATGCCCACATCTATGGTTGCCTGCGGGTTTTTTGCCGGTGAGCCATGTCTCCGCCTGTGGTGTGCGGAATACGCTATTCACCAATTTATCTTTGAGAGTTGCGCACTTTCTGAACGTGACCAGTGGTCGCTGACTGGAGAGGTTGCTTAGAGCCGGGTCCCCCTTGAGGAGATCCCAGTTCTCATATATCACCCGTTTGATGATATCTGCGGCAGGGCTGTACTTGAATGCAAAAGCAAAACGGGGTCGCTCAATGCCTTTGTCCTTCTCCACCAGCAATGTGTTACGGTCCAGTGTGGCAGCTTTACGAAGGGCTGCTGAAACTATTCCCGGTGGGTACCCCCGATCCACGAGACGTTTACTGAGCTCGTCGGCTTGCCTGTGGAACCCAGAGTCGGTGTCATTAATCCTCCTCAAACGGACAAATTGTCCGTATGGGACGGCTTTTTTCACCGATGGTGGGTGGAAACTGGACTGGTGAAGTAGCGAGTTAGTCGCCGTGGGCTTGCGGAAGCCCGTGGTATGTAATACACCATCTCTCACTGTGATACGCACATCCAGGAAGTCAAGCGATTCACCCCCAAAATTGAGGGTAAACCGCATGTTCATCCTGTTGTGCGCATTGAGATACTCCACAAATCTGTGGCATGACTCCTCGCCACCCGACCAGACCATGAAAACGTCATCCACATAGCGTAGAAATAAATGCATGAACCGTAGAAAGGGGTTACCCACCGAGAATATGTAGGTCTCCTCAAATACCGCCAGGTACAGGTTCGCAAACGTGCACGACACAGGCGTGCCCATTGCGGTACCTAGTACCTGGCGGTACCACTGACCGTCAAACTGGAACACATTGCTGGTGAGAACCAGATCCAGTGCCTCCAAAATAAAGCTATTAAACAGGGCCTCTTTGTTACTCCTACTCAGTACTGTGTCAACAGCACGGAGCCCTAATTTATGGGGGATCCTAGTATATAGACTCTCGACGTCCAAGGACACCAGGCAGAACTCCCTCCGCCACTCAAAATGTTGGAGTGTTCGGAGGAAGTCCCCGGTGTCCTTGAGATACGTCGGAGTCCCCACAAGGAGTGGCCTGAGGAGCCAGTCCACATAGCCCGATAGTGGCTCCGTCACTGACCCAATCCCGGCCACTATGGGGCGACCAGGGGGCTGGGTCAGTGACTTGTGGATTTTAGGTACAAAGTACCAGACGGGGACCTCAGGTCCCTTTAAGGGATTAACTCCCCTTTGCCCAGTTTTTTTCTCCTAACGCTGCACCGTATAATATTATTATCTACATTTATGATTGCTGCATATGGTATAGCTGCCGTGCCAATGCGATCCATCCAACCTGTGTCTGTCTGTTTTTATATTTGTTTCTTACATTTGTCTGTGTGATTTGTCTTGTACCCTTTTGTCATATAGTTTTTCGTCATTTACTGGCGGCGCACAGCTGCTGCACATGATGCCGGCTGTGGAGCGTCGCGTATATATGGCGCAATGCTGCGCCCTGACGATTAGTGCGGCCAGAAGAAGCGCAATCCATAGCGCGAAACGGCCGTAGCCGCCATTCACCTGCAGGAACCTGTCCGCCCCAGTACCCTATCTTTCTGTCCTGTATGAAGGACTAATAAAGAACATCACCTTGTGAAGATTCCGGTGAGTGCCGCATATTATTTCTGATCTCTCTACATGCGCACTATATAGTGTAGCAACAGTGTTCTTGATTTTAACTGTTTATGAGCATACCGCTGTTAGCGTGACTGTAATTAGTCACTGAATGTCTCTTTTTTCTTTTCTTCTTATGTAAAAAAGATATTCAGATGCAGTCTCGTTTTTTATAGTGCACATTTAGATGTTTTACTCACGGTTCAGCTGTTATCAGGTGCGGCGTCCCGCTCTTGTTCTGAGAACAGACTGACCTTCTTAGTTCGGGACCTCCGGTCACAGCTTGCTTTAAAAGTCGGCGTGCCACATGTTATGGCGGCGTCTCTGTTCAATGTTTGCAACGCCCCTTCAGTGTTTGGATCGCCTTATCACTTCTTTATTCCAGCTGCCAGGGTTCCGCTTTATAAATATTTGTGAGTGTCTTTAAGTTCAATTTCTCTTGAAGCGCTCCAGTAGTGTCACACAGCGCAAAAAAAAAACAGGCCTGACATTTCTATTCAACCAAATCTGTACTGTTTTAGCTGGTCAAGTTATTTGTAGTGACCGTAAAAGCACACTTTTTGTTCTGGGTTGAAAAACTATTCCCAAATTTGCCATTCTTAAAATAACAAGTTTCTGGTATATGATGCCTACTTGAAATCTATCCCAAAAAGGATATCTTACATTGAAGGTGCTGATAGTGTCTATCAGAAAAACCTAAGACACACGCTACCGTGCAGATAGAAGTCTAATTCTGTGATTAAACCTATACCTGTCACACAGCGCAAAAAAAAACAGGCCTGACATTTCTATTCAACCAAATCTGTACTGTTTTAGCTGGTCAAGTTATTTGTAGTGACCGTAAAAGCACACTTTTTGTTCTGGGTTGAAAAACTATTCCCAAATTTGCCATTCTCAAAATAACTAGTTTCTGGTATATGAGGCCTACTTGAAATCTATCCCAAAAAGGATATCTTACATTGAAGGTGCTGATAGTGTCATTCAGAAAAACCTAAGACACACGCTACCGTGCAGATAGAAGTCTGATTCTGTGATTAAACCTATACCTGTCACACAGCGCAAAAAAAAACAGGCCTGACATTTCTATTCAACCAAATCTGTACTGTTTTAGCTGGTCAAGTTATTTGTAGTGACCGTAAAAGTACACTTTTTGTTCTGGGTTGAAAACTATTCCCAAATTTGCCATTCTCAAAATAACTAGTTTCTGGTATATGAGGCCTACTTGAAATCTATCCCAAAAAGGATATCTTACATTGAAGGTGCTGATAGTGTCATTCAGAAAAACCTAAGACACACTCTACCGTTCAGATAGAAGTCTGATTCTGTGATTAAACCTATACCTGTCACACATCGCAAAAAAAAAACAGGCCTGACATTTCTATTCAACCAAATCTGTACTGTTTTAGCTGGTCAAGTTATTTGTAGTGACCGTAAAAGCACACTTTTTGTTCTAGGTTGAAAAACTATTCCCAAATTTGCCATTCTCAAAATAACAAGTTTCTGGTATATGAGGCCTACTTGAAATCTATCCCAAAAAGGATATCTTACATTGAAGGTGCTGATAGTGTCTATCAGAAAAACCTAAGACACATGCTACCGTGCAGATAGAAGTCTAATTCTGTGATTAAACCTATACCTGTCACACAGCGCAAAAAAAAAACAGGCCTGACATTTCTATTCAACCAAATCTGTACTGTTTTAGCTGGTCAAGTAATTTGTAGTGACCGTAAAAGCACACTTTTTGTTCTGGGTTGAAAAACTATTCCCAAATTTGCCATTCTCAAAATAACTAGTTTCTGGTATATGAGGCCTACTTGAAATCTATCCCAAAAAGGATATCTTACATTGAAGGTGCTGATAGTGTCATTCAGAAAAACCTAAGACACACGCTACCGTGCAGATAGAAGTCTGATTCTGTGATTAAACCTATACCTGTCACACAGCGCAAAAAAAAACAGGCCTGACATTTCTATTCAACCAAATCTGTACTGTTTTAGCTGGTCAAGTTATTTGTAGTGACCGTAAAAGCACACTTTTTGTTCTGGGTTGAAAAACTATTCCCAAATTTGCCATTCTCAAAATAACTAGTTTCTGGTATATGAGGCCTACTTGAAATCTATCCCAAAAAGGATATCTTACATTGAAGGTGCTGATAGTGTCATTCAGAAAAACCTAAGACACACGCTACCGTGCAGATAGAAGTCTGATTCTGTGATTAAACCTATACCTGTCACACAGCGCAAAAAAAAAAACAGGCCTGACATTTCTAGTCAAACCAAATCTGTACTGTTTTAGCTGCTCAAGTTAATTGTAGTGACCGTAAAAGCACACTTTTTGTTCTGGGTTGAAAAACTATTCCCAAATTTGCCATTCTCAAAATAACTAGTTTCTGGTATATGAGGCCTACTTGAAATCTATCCCAAAAAGGATATCTTACATTGAAGGTGCTGATAGTGTCATTCAGAAAAACCTAAGACACACGCTACCGTGCAGAAAGAAGTCTGATTCTGTGATTTAACCTATACCTGTCACACAGCGCAAAAAAAAAACAGGCCTGACATTTCTATTCAACCAAATCTGTACTGTTTTAGCTGGTCAAGTTATTTGTAGTGACCGTAAAAGCACACTTTTTGTTCTGGGTTGAAAAACTATTCCCAAATTTGCCATTCTCAAAATAACTAGTTTCCGGTATATGAGGCCTACTTGAAATCTATCCCAAAAAGGATATCTTACATTGAAGGTGCTGATAGTGTCATTCAGAAAAACCTAAGACACACGCTACCGTGCAGATAGAAGTTTGATTCTGTGATTTAACCTATACCTGTCACACAGCG
Organism: Bufo bufo; assembly: GCF_905171765.1. Classification (NCBI taxonomy): domain Eukaryota; kingdom Metazoa; phylum Chordata; class Amphibia; order Anura; family Bufonidae; genus Bufo; species Bufo bufo. The sequence goes on from NC_053390.1 coordinate 209,000,097, forward strand.
CAAAAAAAAAACAGGCCTGACATTTCTATTCAACCAAATCTGTACTGTTTTAGCTGGTCAAGTTATTTGTAGTGACCGTAAAAGCAAACTTTTTGTTCTGGGTTGAAAAACTATTCCCAAATTTGCCATTCTCAAAATTGTGGTGAATGGGAACAATGAGGAAAACATCTAATAAGGGACGCGGACGTGGACATGGTCGTGGTGGTGTTAGTGGACCCTCTGGTGCTGGGAGAGGACGTGGCCGTTCTGCCACAGCCACACGTCCTAGTGTACCAACTACCTCAGGTCCCAGTAGCCGCCAGAATTTACAGGGATATTTGGTGGGGCCCAATGCCGTTCTAAGGATGGTAAGGCCTGAGCAGGTACAGGCATTAGTCAATTGGGTGGCCGACAGTGCATCCAGCACGTTCACATTATCTCCCACCCAGTCTTCTGCAGAAAGCGCACAGATGGCGCATGAAAACCAAGCCCATCAGTCTGTCACATCACCCCCATGCATATCAGGGAAACTGTCTGAGCCTCAAGTTATGCAGCAGTCTCTTAAGCTGTTTGAAGACTCTGCTGCCAGGGTTTTCCAAGGGCATCCACCTAGCCCTTCCCCAGGGGTGGAAGAGATAGAATGCACTAACGCACAACCACTTATGTTTCCTGATGATGAGGACATGGGAATACCACCTCAGCACGTCTCTGATGATGACGAAACACAGGTGCCAACTGCTGCGTCTTTCTGCAGTGTGCAGACTGAACAGGAGGTCATGGATCAAGACTGGGTGGAAGACGATGCAGGGGACGATGAGGTCCTAGACCCCACATGGAATGAAGGTCGTGCACTGACTTTCAGAGTTCGGAGGAAGAGGCAGTGGTGAGACCGAGCCAACAGCGTAGCAAAAGAGGGAGCAGTGGGCAAAATCAGAACACCCGCCGCCAAGAGACTCCGCCTGCTACTGACCGCCGCCATCTGGGACCGAGCACCCCAAAGGCAGCTTCAAGGAGTTCCCTGGCATGGCACTTCTTCAAACAATGTGCTGACGACAAGACCCGAGTGGTTTGCACGCTGTGCCATCAGAGCCTGAAGCGAGGCATTAACGTTCTGAACCTTAGCACAACCTGCATGACCAGGCACCTGCATGCAAAGCATGAACTGCAGTGGAGTAAACACCTTAAAAACAAGGAAGTCACTCAGGCTCCCCCTGCTACCTCTTCTGCTGCTGCCGCCTCGGCCTCTTCTGCTGCTGCCGCCGCCTCGGCCTCTTCTGCTGCTGCTGCCGCCGCCTCGGCCTCTTCCTCTGCCTCTGGAGGAACGTTGGCACCTGCCACCCAGCAAACATGGGATGTACCACCAACACCACCACCTGCGTCACCAAGCATCTCAACCATGTCACACGGCAGCGTTCAGCTCTCCATCTCACAAACATTTGAGAGAAAGCGTAAATTCCCACCTAGCCACCCTCGATCCCTGGCCCTGAATGCCAGCATTTCTAAACTACTGGCCTATGAAATGCTGTCATTTAGGCTGGTGGACACACACAGCTTCAAACAGCTCATGTCACTTGCTGTCCCACAGTATGTTGTTCCCAGCCGCCACTACTTCTCCAAGAGAGCCGTGCCCTCCCTGCACAAACAAGTGTCCGATAAAATCAAGTGTGCACTGCGCAACGCCATCTGTGGCAAGGTCCACCTAACCACAGATACGTGGACCAGTAAGCACGGCCAGGGATGCTATATCTCCCTAACTGCACACTGGGTAAATGTAGTGGCGGCTGGGCCCCAGGCGGAGAGCTGTTTGGCGCACATCCTTCCGCCGCCAAGGATCGCAGGGCAGCATTCTTTGCCTCCTGTCTCCTCCTCCTCCTACTCAGCTTCCTCCTCCTCTTCTTCCACCTGCTCATCCAGTCAGCCACACACCTTCACCACCAACTTCAGCACAGCCCGGGGTAAACGTCAGCAGGCCATTCTGAAACTGGCCCCACACCGCACAGGAGTTGTGGCGGGGTATAGAACAACAGACCGACGAGTGGTTGCTGCCGGTGAGCCTCAAGCCCGGCCTGGTGGTGTGCGATAATGGGCGAAATCTCGTTGCAGCTCTGGGACTAGCCGGTTTGACGCACATCCCTTGCCTGGCGCATGTGCTGAATTTGGTGGTGCAGAAGTTCATTCGCAACTACCCCGACATGTCAGAGCTGCTGCATAAAGTGCGGGCCGTCTGTTCGCGCTTCCGGCGTTCACACCCTGCCGCTGCTCGCCTGTCTGCGCTACAGCGTAACTTCGGCCTTCCCGCTCACCGCCTCATATGATACGTACCCACCAGGTGGAACTCCACCTTGCATATGCTGGACAGACCATAGTGGAGTTTCAGCTGCAGCACGCACGGGTCAGTCGCACTGCGGATCAGACACACTTCACCACCAATGACTGGGCCTCCATGCGAGACCTGTGTGCCCTGTTGCGCTGTTTCGAGTACTCCACCAACATGGCCAGTGGCGATGACGCCGTTATCATCGTTACAATACCACTTCTATGTCTCCTTGAGAAAACACTTAGGGCGATGATGGAAGAGGAGGTGGCCCAGGAGGAGGAGGAGGAAGAGGGATCATTTTTAGCACTTTCAGGCCAGTCTCTTCGAAGTGACTCAGAGGGAGGTTTTTTGCAACAGCAGAGGCCAGGTACAAATGTGGCCAGACAGGGCCCACTACTGGAGGACGAGGAGGACGAGGATGAGGAGGAGGTGGAGGAGGATGAGGATAAAGCATGTTCACAGCGGGGTGGCACCCAAAGCAGCTCGGGCCCATCACTGGTGCGTGGCTGGGGGGAAACACAGGACGATGACGATACACTTCCCACAGAGGACAGCTTGTCCTTACCTCTGGGCAGCCTGGCACACATGAGCGACTACATGCTGCAGTGCCTGCGCAACGACAGCAGAGTTGCCCACATTTTAACGTGTGAGGACTACTGGGTTGCCACCCTGCTGAATCCCCGGTACAAAGACAATGTGCCCACCTTACTTCCTACACTGGAGCGTGATAGGAAGATGCGCGAGTACAAGAGCACGTTGGTAGACGCGCTACTGAGAGCATTCCCAAATGTCACAGGGGAACCAGTGGAAGCCCAAGGCGAAGGCAGAGGAGGAGCAAGAGGTTGCCAACGCAGCTGTGTCACGGCCAGCTCCTCTGAGGGCAGGGTTAGCATGGCAGAGATGTGGAAAAGTTTTGTCACCACGCCACAGCTAACTGCACCACCACCTGATACGGAACGTGTTAGCAGGAGGCAACATTTCACTAACATGGTGGAACAGTACCTGTGCACACCCCTCCACGTACTGACTGATGGTTCGGCCCCATTCAACTTCTGGGTCTCCAAATTGTCCACGTGGCCAGAGCTAGCCTTTTATGCCTTGGAGGTGCAGGCCTGCCCGGCGGCCAGCGTTTTGTCTGAACGTGTATTCAGCACGGCAGGGGGCGTCATTACAGACAAACGCAGCCGCCTGTCTACAGCCAATGTGGACAAGCTGACGTTCATAAAAATGAACCAGGCATGGATCCCACAGGACCTGTCTATCCCTTGTGCAGATTAGATATTAACTACCTCCCCTTAACAATATATTATTCTACTCCAGGGCACTTCCTCATTCAATACTATTTTTAATTTCATTTTACCATTATATTGCGGGGCAACCCAAAGTTGAATGAACCTCTCCTCTGTCTGGGTGCCGGGGCCTAAATGTGTGACAGTGGCCTGTTCCAGTGGTGGGTGACGTGAAGCCTGATTCTCTGCTATGACATGAAGACAGATTCTGCACTGACATAAGGCCAGATTCTCTGTTACAGGACCTCTCTCCTCTGCCTGGGTGCCTGGGTCTAAATGTGTGACAGTGGCCTGTTCCAGTGGTGGGTGACGTGATGCCTGATTCTCTGCTATGACATGAAGACTGATTCTGCGCTGACATAAGGCCAGATTCTCTGTTACGGGACCTCTCTCCTCTGCCTGGGTGCCTGGGCCTAAATGTGTGACAGTGGCCTGTTCCAGTGGTGGGTGACGTGAAGCCCGATTCTCTGCTATGACATGAAGACAGATTCTGTGCTGACATAAGGCCAGATTCTCTGTTACGCGACCTCTCTCCTCTGCCTGGGTGCCTGGGCCTAAATGTGTGACAGTGGCCTGTTCCAGTGGTGGGTGACGTGAAGCCTGATTCTCTGCTATGACATGAAGACTGATTCTGCGCTGACATAAGGCCAGATTCTCTGTTACGGGACCTCTCTCCTCTGCCTGGGTGCCTGGGCCTAAATGTGTGACAGTGGCCTGTTCCAGTGGTCGGTGACGTGAAGCCTGATTCTCTGCTATGACATGAAGACAGATTCTGTGCTGACATAAGGCCAGATTCTCTGTTACGGGACCTCTCTCCTCTGCCTGGGTGCCTGGGCCTAAATGTGTGACAGTGGCCTGTTCCAGTGGTGGGTGACGTGAAGCCTGATTCTCTGCTATGACATGAAGACTGATTCTGCGCTGACATAAGGCCAGATTCTCTGTTACGGGACCTCTCTCCTCTGCCTGGGTGCCTGGGCCTAAATGTGTGACAGTGGCCTGTTCCAGTGGTGGGTGACGTGAAGCCTGATTCTCTGCTATGACATGAAGACAGATTCTGCGCTGACATAAGGCCAGATTCTCTGTTACGGGACCTCTCTCCTCTGCCTGGGTGCCTGGGCCTAAATGTGTGACAGTGGCCTGTTCCAGTGGTGGGTGACGTGAAGCCTGATTCTCTGCTATGACATGAAGACAGATTCTGTGCTGACATAAGGCCAGATTCTCTGTTACGGGACCTCTCTCCTCTGCCTGGGTACCTGGGCCTAAATGTGTGACAGTGGCCTGTTCCAGTGGTGGGTGACGTGAAGCCTGATTCTCTGCTATGACATGAAGACAGATTCTGTGCTGACATAAGGCCAGATTCTCTGTTACGGGACCTCTCTCCTCAGCCTGGGTGCCTGGGCCTAAATGTGTGACAGTGGCCTGTTCCAGTGGTGGGTGACGTGAAGCCTGATTCTCTGCTATGACATGAAGACAGATTCTGTGCTGACATAAGGCCAGATTCTCTGTTACGGGACCTCTCTCCTCTGCCTGGGTGCCTGGGCCTAAATGTGTGACAGTGGCCTGTTCCAGTGGTGGGTGACGTGAAGCCTGATTCTCTGCTATGACATGAAGACAGATTCTGTGCTGACATAAGGCCAGATTCTCTGTTACGGGACCTCTCTCCTCTGCCTGGGTGCCTGGGCCTAAATGTGTGACAGTGGCCTGTTCCAGTGGTGGGTGATGTGAAGCCTGATTCTCTGCTATGACATGAAGACAGATTCTGTGCTGACATAAGGCCAGATTCTCTGTTACAGGACCTCTCTCCTCTGCCTGGGTGCCTTGGCCTAAATGTGTGACAGTGGCCTGTTCCAGTGGTGGGTGACGTGAAGCCTGATTCTCTGCTATGACATGAAGACAGATTCTGTGCTGACATAAGGCCAGATTCTCTGTTATGGGACCTCTCTCCTCTGCCTGGGTGCCTGGGCCTAAATGTGTGACAGTGGCCTGTTCCAGTGGTGGGTGACGTGAAGCCTGATTCTCTGCTATGACATGAAGACAGATTCTGCGCTGACATAAGGCCAGATTCTCTGTTACGGGACCTCTCTCCTCTGCCTGGGTGCCTGGGCCTAAATGTGTGACAGTGGCCTGTTCCAGTGGTGGGTGACGTGAAGCCTGATTCTCTGCTATGACATGAAGACAGATTCTGCGCTGACATAAGGCCAGACTCTCTGTTACGGGACCTCTCTCCTCTGCCTGGGTGCCTGGGCCTAAATGTGTGACAGTGGCCTGTTCCAGTGGTGGGTGACGTGAAGCCTGATTCTCTGCTATGACATGAATACAGATTCTGCGCTGACATAAGGCCAGATTCTCTGTTACGGGACCTCTCTCCTCTGCCTGGGTGCCTGGGCCTAAATGTGTGACAGTGGCCTGTTCCAGTGGTGGGTGACGTGAAGCCTGATTCTCTGCTATGACATGAAGACAGATTCTGTGCTGACATAAGGCCAGATTCTCTGTTACGGGACCTCTCTCCTCTGCCTGGGTGCCTGGGCCTAAATGTGTGACAGTGGCCTGTTCCAGTGGTGGGTGACGTGTAGCCTGATTCTCTGCTATGACATGAAGACAGATTCTGTGCTGACATAAGGCCAGATTCTCTGTTACGGGACCTCTCTCCTCTGCCTGGGTGCCTGGGCCTAAATGTGTGACAGTGGCCTGTTCCAGTGGTGGGTGACGTGAAGCCTGATTCTCTGCTATGACATGAAGACAGATTCTGTGCTGACATAAGGCCAGATTCTCTGTTACGGGACCTCTCTCCTCTGTCTGGGTGCCGGGGCCTAAATATGTGACAGTGGCCTGTTTCAGTGGTGGGTGACATGAAGCCAGATTCTCTGCTATGGCATGAAGAGATTGATTCTCTGCTGACATGAAGCCAGATTCTTTGCTATGGCATGAAGAGACTGATTCTCTGCTGACGTGAAGCCAGATTCTCTGCTATGGGACCTCTGTCCAATTGATATTGCGTCATTTTTATATTTTTTATTTTAATTTTAATTCATTTCCCTATCCACATTTGTTTGCAGGGGATTTACCTACATGTTGCTGCCTTTTGCAGCTCTCTAGCTCTTTCCTGGGCTGTTTTACAGCCTTTTTAGTGCCGAAAAGTTCGGGTCCCCATTGACTTCAATGGGGTTCGGGTTCGGGACGAAGTTCGGTTCGGGTTCGGATCCCGAACCCGAACATTTCCGGGAAGTTCGGCCGAACTTCTCGAACCCCAACATCCAGGTGTTCGCCCAACTCTAATTATGGGGACGTTAGATGTGAACTCCCTATATACCATAATAAATCATGAACATGGAGTAGCAGCAATGAAAAGCCAACTAGAGAAAAAAAATAGTGGACTGCATACTGAACAGATAGGTTTTTTAGAGGATGGGGTAAATTTTATCTTGGCACATAACTATTTTTATTTTGTATCCGATTTTTATCTTCAAACAAGGGGGA